>NW_019174035.1:0-113315 GCF_001642475.1 Fonsecaea monophora
CGATCGGCTGTTTACACGTATCCGTGCTCAGACCCTTCTGCGAAGGCCTTTTGCTCCGCAAAAGGTTAGCGTTCACGCTAATAGCCGCTAGGCTACATGAGGTAAGGGTCTGATTTATCTGAGACAAGTGTTTGCTGTGATAAGCATTGATGAGTCAGCACCTCTTGTCCCTGGTAATGCCGGCCAGGCCTTGTGCCCCCTGGGCCCCTCCCCCTTTTTGCTCTTTTGCTCTTTTGGTGGCCCCTAATTACCTACTCTTGCCGCAGGGGCCGACCACGTTGGTGATGCTGTTGGATGCCCTTGACCACCCCTGGAACCCCAAGCCTCTCTGCTATCTGCTTGCCTAGCTAGCTACAGCTTTAGCCACCAATGCCCAACAACCCCTCCATCATGCCGCATTCCTGCACTCATTACCCGTACTTCCTCGACCCCACCATCGCCTCAACCCCACCATGACTGGCGAAATTGTTATGGGAAAATACTCGAGCGCTCCTCAATGGATCTGTCTTGCGTAAACATTGCAGTGATGACTGAAGACCCAAGCTGAGTAGGCATGTACCACGAGGTAGTATTTCCTATCCTCTGTTAACTCCCAGATCCAGTTCCGCCTGTAACCTGCCTTGGACAACAGATACATAACATACGTCACAGTGTCGGTCTCAAGTCGCAATCTCAATCACAATCACAAGCTCATAGTCAAGCTTCACTCAAGTTTCCCATTCCTCATTCGAAGCGGGTGCGGAAAAAACACAAAAAACCGGCCATTGATTTGTTCCTTATCAAGCAAGAGATTACCCTTATTTGGGCTATTCGGAGGTCAACATATGTAATATCCCAACCCCTCGCCACGCGGTCTTGCTCAGATTTCTCTGACTTTTGGTAGTGTCCTTCTCTGTTTCTCGCATTGGATATCGCCCGCCCTCTCCCTAGCCGAGAAGCTCTACGCAAATTCCTCGGAGATAAGAGCTCTCAGCAGAGACAGAAGAAAATGACCACCCCGCGCTGCTTCATCGTTCGACATGGCGAAACGGAATGGTCGCTCTCGGGGAAACACACGGGCACCACAGATATACCTTTGACAAAGAACGGAGAGAAGCGAGTGCGTGCCACGGGGAAGGCTCTTGTCGGGGACGATAGGTTGATTGTGCCGAAGCAATTGGTTCACATGTAAGGGGCCTCTCTCTCATACACGCTCTACCACGAACCACTGCACTCTTCCTTTGTCCTTTGTATACCAGAGAAGAATAGGTCAAGACTGACATTGAGAAAATCATCTCAAAACATAGCTATGTCTCCCCCCGCCACCGCGCCCAAAAAACCCTCGAACTCCTCAATCTGGGCTGCCACCAGCCGTACCCTTGGCAAACACCATCCAAGTCCACGACAACAAACGAAGTACCACCACCGCACGAGACCAACGCGGACGTGACGATCGACCCGCGCATCGCCGAGTGGGACTACGGCGACTACGAGGGCATTACGAGTGCTGAAATCCGCGAACTGCGCCGCAAGCAGGGCCTGGGACCCTGGGATATCTGGCGCGACGGCTGTCCCGGTGGCGAGTCGCCCCAGGACATCATGGACCGGGTCGACAGCCTGATCCGCGAGATCCGGGAGCGATATCATTCCAAGGTGATTGGGAAGCCCAAGCAGCCCGGCGTCACGGGCGACGTCCTGGTCGTTGGCCACGGCCACATCCTGCGCGCCTTCGCTGTGCGCTGGATCGGCAGACCGCTCACCGAGACGGCCATGATCATGGAGGCCGGCGGTGTCGGCACCCTGAGCTACGAACATCATAATATCCACGAGCCGGCCATACTGCTCGGCGGAGGCTTTGTGGTCGGTGACGACAAGGACGAGATCGAAAAGGACGAGAAATGTGCAAAGTCATGACCCTCACTAGTGGGAGCTTTTCGGTCCTTTAGTTTTTTCTGGCCGTTTGCGATCGATACATTCTTCAGTCTTCTGTGCAGCAACCGTCATAATACCTCGTTTTAGCCAGCGGAAGAAAAGGGAGCTGCGACATGTCATGTATCACTCTTGAATCTAGAAGGCATGGAGTCAATCCGGGCTAAAATGAACTCGAAGAGTCTATGGCTTTGTTTTTGCCCTGACAATAACAGTTCCCCTTCCCCTTCTTCATTCTCTGCCTCACCTCACGTGTCTCGTCTCTCCAGCTCACTATACCTTACCAACCACCCGACGGCGCTGCTGGATTTGGTCCTTCCATGCCCCATCCCGCGGCCCCGAAGCCTCCCTGATCCTGAACGCTGAGAGGGCTGCACGGCGGCGGAGGTTCTGTAGGCGTTGCTGGCCGCGGACCAGCGCCGCTACTGGCGCTCATGTCGAATTTCGTCTGGCCACCTCCGACGGTGCCGGCGCCCGTGAAAGCAACGGTTGGGGGAGCAGGGGCTGGTGGGCCGGTCATGCCCATGCGCGCCGCTGCTTGCGGGTTGTTGAGGACGTAGTCGAGCAAGTCGCCCGGCGGGGGTCCAGCGGGACCTCCGTTTCCTTGAGCCGAGATCTGGCCCTTTGGACTGATCGCTGAGCTGCGGCGAGAGGTTCCCTGCGCGGTGTTGAAGTTCCCTGCGTGGTGAGACGCAGTGCTGGCCTGCTTTTCTTGTTGCCCGTCCCAGCCGTTCTTGTTCCCTGCGGAGGCGCTGTACCAACCACTATTGTTGTTCCCGCTGCCACCTCCGTTCCCCCAACTCTGGTTGTTGCTGCTGTTATTGGGCTGCGATTGATTGTTTTCTTGCCAGTTCTGAGATCCACCATTATTCCCGCTCGTGTTCTGCTGGCTGTTCCCGGTTTGCCAATCGTTGTTCGAACCATTATTCCAATTGCTGTTATTATTGCTGTTGCTGTTGCCTTGACTGACATTCCCCCCATCATTTTGGTTGTTTGGAGCCGGGGATAGGCCAATCCCAAGGCCCACAACGTTCGACGCATTGCGCATGCGTGGTAAGCTGTACCTGAGAAAACCCACATCTGGAGCGTCGACGGGAACCTGCTCAAAGCTATTCACGGAAGTCGGTGTCACTTTCGGTGGAGGACTGGGTATCGTGCCCCCGAGAGCTCCTTTTGCCCTAATCACCAACTGGATCAACTCTGCCTTATCCAAGTTCTCGAGAGCATTGATGTCCTCGTTTGGACTTGGCTCGGCTGTGATCTCGACCCCGATCTCGTCCTTGAGCTGTTCTTTTGTTCGGTATTTGAAGACGAACCTAGCGTACGGCTCGTCCAGAGAGTCAAGGTAGTAAGGAACACACCTCTTCTTGTTGTACAGGTAGCCTTTCCCTGGCTGCACTTGTTTCGTAACACCAATGGACTGCGCAATGGCTTGAGGGACGTCATACCGGGGTTCTTCCTCGGCTTCTGCAGGGGGTGCATTTTGCGCACTGGCTTTTGAGGTGTAGTATGCCCCGTGAGGACCATACAGAGATCGGCTGTTCAATGGATTTCCATCTGATGCAGGCGTGTTGTTGGAGATCGAGCCATGTTGTGGATTGTTGCTTCCATTGCCTGCTTGAGTATTCCCGCCACCCCCAGTGTTTTGATTCTCGTTCGCCCACCCACCATTGTTATTGCTCTGTTGGTTCCCGGTGTTGTTTTGGGTGGGTTCATTCTGCCAGCTGCTGCCTCCAGCGTTGGTGTTCTCGTTCTCCCAACCTTGACCAGTCCCATTATTGGGTTCGTCTTCCCAGCCTTGACCGGTTCCAGTATTGGCGGAGTTGTCTCCTCCCCAATTCTGCCCAAAGTCGTCACCGTTGGGTTCGTTATTGAAGGTGTTGTTATTGTTCTCGTTTGATCCGGCGTCGCTCAAATTCTGACCAGCCTTGTTACTTACATTGTCGTCTACACCTCCATTTGCCCGCCCATCATCGTTACTCCAGTTATTATTTCCAGAAGTGGCCCAACCGTCATCATTGCTATTCTTTTTTGTATTTTGTAGAGGATCTTCCGCGGGCTTTGTCTGAACCGTGTTGGAGTTGTTGTTCTCGACAATGTTGGCGTTGTCACCTCCCTGTTGCTGAGAGCTGTCCCCATTTGATCCGGCTTGAAATCCACCCGGAGCAACTGTGCTGTCATTTTGGGTGCTTGGGACATTACTGGCATCTATTTTCTGAGACTGGAATAGTGGTGCGTTGTTCAGGGGAGGATAGATCGGCATCGCAGTTGGAAATGGTGGAACCGGCATTGTTGGTGGGCGCACCCAAATTGGAACAGGGTAGTTAATAGGCTGTGGCTGGATGGGAGGCAGATTTGTGGGCTGAATCGGTATCTTAGGGGGAAGAGGAGGAAATGGGATCACCGACGGAGTAGAACCGGGCAAATTCGCTGGAGAAGGACCAAATGTCTGCGGACCATGTGCTTGGTGATGTTCATGACTGACCCCTTGAGTGGGTGGTTGATAGTATGAATGTTGAATAGAGTGACTGGCCATAGGAGTATGTTGCTGGAAGCTGCCGTGAATCTGATTCGGATCGGGATATTGGCTGTAGATTTTTCGATCAGCATTGTACATGTAATGCCCGCCTCCAGGGGGAACAGGATAGTCCGGATGGGAGTTACGGTGTCTGTGGTATTCTGGACGACCATGACTTGGACGAGGTTGGGAGTATGCTGGCCCATCGTCTCGGGTCCAAGTATGATGAGGTTGGTGGTCGTAACCTGCGTTGTAGCTATTCAATGGCGGCCTTGCCCTATCGCCATAGTCGAAATGAACATGTCTCTCTGGTCTGATATGTGGTGGAGGCGAATTTAGTGGGTGTGCATATGCTGATGAGGGGGGCGAGTCGTGATAGTCGTACCTGGATCGCGGCGGCTCTCCGTAATGATGGGGAGCTGCACGATAATCCGGCGAATGCTGTGATCTTTCTTGAGGCCCGTAAGGACCGGTTTCACCACCAGGTCCTCGCCAATGCCATCGAGAATAGCCACCTGACGGGGCATCGCCCGAGTTCCCGGCGAAGGAAGACCATCCGTCGGCGGGTCCATCGAAAAGGCCAAAAAGCCCACCGAAAGCATCCTGTGCCTCAGTTTGGGGTGGTTCGGCATCCGCAACGATCTGCACAGCATCTGTTGTGCCCCCAGAGTCGCCTCCCGAGAGTTGTTCTTCTCTAGCATCCTCATCGTCGTTCATGATACCGCTATGTTCAGCAGAAGAGGTAGTCGAACATTGGCCATCCTCGCGATTATTGCTGGAGCATCGCATAACCAGAACCTCGATCGTTCCAAGCTCGTCAAAGTGGCCTTGATCGACGCCATCAGGGATTTGAGAGACTGGTAGAGGAGGGTCAGCTTCGACGTCGCGGACCTAGTAGAGGGACTCACCAAGATTACAATCATCGAAACGCCACTCGCGACCCATATATGTCCCATCACCCATCGGTTTCTCTTTCTGTCTTACAAGGAAGTCGATATTTGTTCTGTTATCCGGTGCGTCATCCTTTGCAGGCTGCAGGTTGACTCTGTTCCGGTTGCACTGGTAATCTCCGTCAATAAAGACAACCATTGCTAAGCCTTTGTAGATGAACTTCCGCGAAGTGAGTCGAATGTTGAAGGCTTGAGGATGGCCAGGGACGGCAATGTAGGTCTCAACGACACCATCTCCGTAGATTGTCCCATATTCAGGGAATGCGGATCCAGTATCTGCCCATTGTACATGGCAAACAAGGTCTTTCAGGGTGGGCATCGTGGTGGCACTGCGTGATTCGTCATTCGTGTGGTCAGTGAGCCACGCCTTCAGTCAGTCGGCGCTGTCTCCGCGTTCGAAGGACAACAGACCAGAGGGAAATTGTCATCTGGAGCGGTGGTGATGTGGAGGTGTCTACAACAACGTCTGCAAGGCAAGGGAAACTGGACGGGGGAGGACTCGTCTGGACAGAGTGAGGACTAGGTGAGGGTGTCAAAGGAATCTCCTCCAGCCGAGAATTTCAGGCCAGGTCGCCAGTCAGGAAGACATGAGAAAGAGATACACTTAGCATCCAGTGTGACGACGGCTCTTCATGCTCACTCTGTAAATTTCATATGAGAGAACCGTTTCTGCCGCGACCTTGGATGTCGCGATCTGCTCCCGCAGGTTTCGCGCAAATCCTTGTCCGCAGGATAAATGAACCCATGGGTGCGGTCTGCCTGGACTGTGACATTTTACATGTGGATCCCAAAGGTATAGCAACCATGAGTTGGAATCCATGCTTAGAGCAGAATAGATGCTTTGGCCCCTAATCTGAACTCGAGGCTGCAAAGTCCCGAAGTCGCTTAGTGGCGTCTGCTGTTCCGTAAATGCGGGAACGAGCCCTGAACCCGGCGCATGTCTGCGATCCAGATTTCCTGTCAATAACTTGTGTCAACACTACGCCTCTCACGATCCCCGGTTTCCTGTCTCTGTCTCCTCCTCCATATTGGGTCCTGTCAAGATGAGCGCAACAAAGGCGCAATCGCAGAAGATCTTCGAGAAACTGAAAGCCAAACCGGCCAACAAGGTACTCAGTCCCTTAGCCCTGCAAGGAGGCCACATCTACGAATCTACACTTCCACGCCTTCCGTGACCGCTGACATACGTTCGCAGATATGTTTCGACTGTGGCCAGAAAAATCCAACTTGGTCTTCTGTCCCTTTCGGCGTCTATCTATGTCTGGATTGCTCTTCCAACCATAGGAACCTGGGTGTCCACATCTCCTTTGTCAGATCGACGAATTTGGACGGTACCTGCGAGCTTGCCATCCCAACAGAAGAATTATATTGACGTGTAATAGTCTGGCAATGGAGTCAACTGCGTACTATGAAAGTTGGAGGCAATGAGTCTGCCACAAAGTTCTTCCAATCTCACGGTGGGAGTGCGGCACTGGCGAGCAAAGACGCGAAGGTCAAATACACGTCCAATGCTGCGAACAAATACAAGGAAGAACTTAAGCGTAGGGCTGAAAGAGACGCGCAAGAGTACGACACCCTTATTGGAAATTACATCTGTACGCACATGGCCTGACAGATATCAACAGATACCCCGACGAAGTCGTCATCACCGACGACCCCCTCTCCACCCCTGGCGCCGACGGTACCTCTACACCCGCAGGTGAACCAGCAGACGACTTCTTCTCATCCTGGGACAAGCCAACCATCAAGCGGCCTAGCAATCCGCCGTCGCGAAGCGGCACGCCCCCGGTAATCTCACGTACTGCCTCCCCTTTCCTATCGGCCGGAAACGGTACGAATGGCTCGCAAGCACGGCCTAAATCTCCTTCACCTTTGGCTGTCAACTCGACCGATGACCCCGTCAAAGACGCTGAAGCTGCTCTTCCCGCCCCAGCTGCAATACGTACAACTTCTTCTTCCGCAATCCGCAAAGGCCCCAGTGCTGCTGGAGGTGCAGGTGCCAAACGCGCCAATGTCCTTAGTGGGAAGAAGCCGGTACACAAACTCGGTGCAAAGAAGGTTGTGGGCGAGGAAATCGATTTTGAGGCAGCTGAAAAGGCGGCAAAAGCCGAGGCCGAAAGGATAGAGAAACTGGGCTATGATCCTGAAGCAGAGAAGGCAGAGGACCTTGCAAAGGCCAAATCCTCCGGTTTCGGTGCCTCTTCGCCTGCGACGCCCAAGGAGACCCCGACGCCTATCAACACAGCGACTAGGTCGGCGTCCAATCCCAGCCACGCGCGAAGTCCGAGTGAGCTTGAGAGGCTTGGAATGGGGGTCGGTCGTTTGGGCTTCGGGCAGGTCGGACCAAGCAAAGGAGCGGCAAGCTCAAGCGCACCAGCACCAAAGAAACTGGGATTCGGTGCTGTTGGCCCGACTAAGGCCTCTGCAGCAGACGGTAAGGACGTCCTCGAGATTCAAAGCATCCCCTATGTCACCTTCCCTCTTTTTCCGTCTACCTGCACACCTTTGTTATCTCTTGTTCTGCAACTAACAATGTCGCTTGCTCTACAGACGAGGAAGAACAATACGCCCGCAGCAAATTCGGCACCCAAAAGTCGATCTCATCCGACGAGTTCTTTGGCCGCAACAGCTACGATCCCCAGGCGCAAGCTGAGGCGAAATCGCGCCTGCAGGGCTTCGAGGGTGCCACGTCGATCAGCTCGAACGCGTATTTTGGACGTCCCGAGGACGATCCTACTGGTCTCGAAGGTGACGGTGCATACGGAGATATCGAGACGATGGCCAAGGATTTTGTTCGGAAACTGGGCCTGACGGCTGGAGACGACCTAGAGAACCTGATCAACGTGGCCGGTGAAGGTGGGAGGCGGCTGAGAGGCGCGGTGGCCCGGTATCTGAACAGTTGAGCTGGAGCCGGGACTAGGACTGGAGCTTGAGCGAACCTTTTGGATTCGGATTCGGATAAAGAAGTGTGTCACGAGAGGCGGGGGTGGAAGCCAGGCTGTGAATGACGGATAAACGTAAAGGAGAGCCGGATTGTTTGACTGCCTGCCTGCTTACTTTATTGCATGCTTGGTTTCCAATTGCAGGCGGAGCGCAGCCACAGTACGATGTAGTAGCGAAGAAATGCGATGGGGGTTAGGCAATGAAGCACGAGCGTGAGCAACGAGCGTGAGCAACGAGCATGATGAGCATTGAAGATTACCCAAGTTTTCTAGTTTACTGCTAAAAACGATTAGATCTATTAGCACGGGCCATTTCCAATCCAGGTGATTTGAGATAGAATCGGAACAAGACAATGTGTACCGAGTACCGAGTATATATATGAATGACTTTTGGGGTGTATGTGCGTGGGTTTATGAGTTCTCATGTGTACCGTACGAGGTACATATGAAATCTCTGTAGCTATTTAGGTATACTGTAACTTAGGTCGACGGCAAAGTTATCGTCCAACTTGTGCAAAATACCTATGTAATATGTACTCGCTCGCTCGTACTGGAAGGAATCAACCAATCGACCAGTTGAACCACCAATACTCATCCAAGTACTTTAGGAAGTAGGTACGTGCCTGATGAGTAGGTAGCCAACTGACCGAGTAACCGAGCCCCCAATCGTCCATTCATCGACCAGTGAATCAACCACTCATTCAGTCATTGAATCAGTCAGCTAGTGAGGCAGTCAATTGGTGCATGTATCAATTCATCAGTCAACTAATCAATATCAATCACTATCAATCCCACTAAACTTCTTTCCCTTCCTATCTCATCTCATCTCATCGCAACGCATCGCTACGCAGGCTTGGTCGAAAGAGAGCAAGCCAGCCAGCCAGCCAGCCCAGCCATGGTCCTCCTCTATCCGTCCTCTATCTGTCTCCATCCATCTAGACAGTCTAGACCTCCCCCTTAACGTCACCATGCCACTCACACCACTCTACTCTGCAGAGCATCTCTACTCCCAGCAACCCTTCCAGCGTACCGGCCCAGCCATAAAACCAAAAGCATGTATCCGGCCTCAAAAAGTCAATTCAAGAATCTTCAAAACAAGGCACAATCAAAGAGAAAAGAGACTAATCATAGAAAACCCCATTCATTAAAGGATATTTCCTAGGGTACCATTCGAGTCTCGGTGCTTTTTCCGTTAGGGGAGGATTGAGTGTATCGAGTGTAAAGTAATATTCATGCCAATCAATCTCGGAGTAGTAAGTCATCAAAGTCGTGATGAAAGGAGCGGCTGAGTCTTCCAAGAGAACTCAAATGATGCTTTAAAAGAAAGGGGCACCGCCCTCATTGCGTCTTGTCCATTCACATGACGACGCTCTTGCGTTTCTCAGCGCTACTGAGAACCATCAATGGCGTGTTGCGTCTGGCCGGCTCAATCTCGACAATAGATCCTCCAACAGAGTTGCCTTCATCGCTACTCAAGCTCTTAGCACTGATCGCTCCAACGCTGTCAACAGAAGACCGTTCACGAGACTTCTCCTTGATCTCAGACCCAATAACCCCGCTAGCAGCAGCCCGGAGACTACCCAGGCTCGGCTTGCTCGAGAGGCTACTGCTCCCAGCAAGAACAGAGTCATCGGACGACACTGAGAAGTTGAACTCGTTCTCGCTACCAGGTGTTCCTGCCCCGGAGCCGGGTTGACGACCACCATCACTGCGGCGCTCACGCCCTGCACGAACCAAGTCGTGAACAGCTCTACGGCGTTGTCGAGTAGCGAAATTCTTGCTCCCCTCGTGCTTGGAGGTTGGCTTCTCCTCGAGCTCTTGCAGAAGGGGCGGCCCCTTGGGCTGTCTGACAGGATGCTCTCCGGCTCTTCCGTGGCCCGGCCCAAAAGTGGCCGTCATTGGAGTCTGCGGAAACCCGGCTGGTCTAGCGGCCGAGCCTTTGGTCCAGTCGCCAGCAGTCTTGATGTTGGCAGAAGACATGTTCTTCCGGTGACCCCGTCGAAAAGCGTTCGCCGACGGAGGCGGGAGAGGCTCAACCTCTTGCGGCGGAGATGGGGTGGACTTAGGGGGGGTCTTTGAACGAGCCTAAGTCAGAGGGAAAGACGGCTCAGGATACTGGCGCTGGTAGGCTGGCGTAACAGGAGGGGGCGAAACAGAATTGTTCTGACGGACGGGAGAAACCTCTTTCTGCTGGCGCTGTTGCTGCTGCTGCTGATAGGAATTGTCGACCAGATAACTTGACTGCCCGGTCATCGGATTGTAGACAGTAAAGACACCAGGACTACCAGGGACTGGGTGAACCACGGGTTGCAGGCCTTGCTGGAATTGTTGATTGTACAGACCCATGGGAGAGCTGATGGGAGACTGAAACTGCGGCTGGCCCAGGTTGTTCACAAAGCCCGTGTTCAGGTTGAGTCCAGAAAGTTGATGGGCCGCAGCAGTGACATTCAACAGCTGCTGTTGAAGAGCCCGTTGCTGTTGCGCAAGATAATTATTCGTGGCTACCAGTTCATCGTACAGATTCTGATCCATATTCTCCGCTCCGTCAACGAAGTCAAGAGATGGAGGAGCAAGCACATGCTCAGGACGCGAGTAAGGTTGCAGCAAGTTGCTCTGCAAATTGTTCCTGCCTCCCGGAAAGTACGTGCCAGTAGCCGTCTGCGGTACCTGGTTGGCGTACCCCGCAGAGGCGTACCTGCTACCTTCCAGACCTATGCCATGGGTAGCAGGAGGTACCGTTGCAGATTTGGGAGCTGTACGTAGACCAGCCAGAAGGTGGCCCCGACTAGTGCGGGGCGTGGAAACGGTATTCGCCTGTTGAGTTTCGTCGATGGTCGAGATCTTGGAGGGAGGTGCAACGCTGAGACGCTTGATATGGGATCCTTTCCCTCGAGAAGCAAAACCAGGGCCGGAAACGCCAATAGAATTGTTGAAGGGAGACTGGTAAGTCATTTGAGCAACACCGCCAGCGTCGATGCTCATTGTACTCTAGATGAAATATACAAAGGATGTTATACTGTAAGTTTGACGAGACTGAAACTGTGGGTGGACGGGACAAGCCGCAGTGTCCGGTGCCGGATTTCAAAAAGATCGGGAAGAAAATAAGTCCGTGCACTGCGGACGCGAGAACTGAATGTGACCAAGGAGTGTGATTTCCCTTTTGTCTGGTGAATTAAGAAAATTAGGACAAGTCGTGACTAGGTAGAGACGATTTCGTGATGCAGTATGTTCCAAAGGTCGGTAGTACTAGAAAAAGGCGGACAGCGTGACCGGGAAGGAAATGCCTGCCTGTTCCTGTCAGTACGCAGACTCGATCAAGGAGGACGACTAAACTAACCAAATGTTCAGCCAGCTGTTGGCAGAACCCTTTTGAAACCGGGGGTGCAGGTACTAATGTACTGATACTGCGAGTTCAAGGGCCAGATGAGGGATTGTACAAAGCTGTCTTGAATCTTTTGGGAAGACCAGATAAGGGAGATTTAGAACAATGAAGGTGGTTCGGCAATCAGATCGAGGTTTAATAGAGTAGGATATTGCGCGGCAATGATCGAGCGATTGAAAAGCTTGTTGTGTACGTGTATGGACGATTATCAGGTATGTTGCAAGTCACTCTCCACGACTGAGGGAGTTCGAAAGGGCAGTATGGTATATCGGTTAGAGAGAGGGGACAGGATCGAGCGGGTCGGATTTTGGGGACCTGGATGTTGGCGCGTGATGGCGAGGAGGGTTTGAAGAAAGCGATTAGAGCGAAAACGGTCGAGGTTGAAAGGAAAGGCGAGCGATGCGAGACCGAGAGTACTAGGTTGCCACAGTCGATGCCGGAGTCGACAGGGAAGCTGAAGGGAACGGAGGGTAATAAGGTCAGGAAGAGTGAAGAGTGACAGCAAAGGACGGTGAGGAGGGAAAAAGAAGTTCGAGGAAAAACGATGATAGAGGATGTGGATGGATGGGAAAAAGACCCAAGCCTGGAGAAAGACGCAGGGAGGAAGGGGAGCGGGTTTTGGGAAAAGACCAGCAAAGGGAGAGGAGAGGGAGGAGAAGCCGAGCGAAGGGGAAAAAAAGGGCTGTCAGACCAAAGCTCACTTGAGGGAGATCCGCCTTCGATGTCTACGGGAATCTCATGTCAGACGGCGGCCTCTTTTTCCAGGCCATCTGACGTCCCCACTTACTGTCCATCAGGGGATCCGGGCCAGCCAACGGGAACCCGCGGCGAACGGTCAAGGGGGGTTTGTTGGATCCCAGGCGATTGGCGTACGGGGGTTTGTTCGGGTGCCACCAGTGATGTTGGGCTTGGCGGGATATTGGGAACAGGCGCCACCTAGGCCACTCAGGGTTCCAGAGCGCTTGACGCTTGTTGCTTTCTGGTTAAAAGGGGTCACCAGGACTGCTTAGTCTGCGTCCTTCACCTGTGCTGTCACCACCACCCTAGCCGGAGCGAACGAAGAAGCTCTTCTCACCCAAACACCCTCTGCCCTTCACACTCAAACACACACACCCTCTCTCTCTCTGCCCAACAGGCATCATTGTCCATTCTTTTTTTTTCCCTCAAGAGTGGGCGTATTCAAGCATCCCAAACCCAATAGTCCAATCACGCGAGCAAGACGTGTGTGTTAGAAGCTGCTATTAATACGCCCGCCCCTACTGGCGTTCCCAAGTTCATTTGCTGATCTGCTTACCATTGAGTGCCACTAGTGCGTAGCTAGTCCCGAATCCCACGAGGGTTTATAGGCTGAGGCGCTCCCCAAACCACTGTTTCATCCTCCTCCCGAATTGGTCGGCTCGAGTTTCGGGGTGGAGATGCGGGTGGGTTGAACCGCTTCCCAACGCGTATACGGGGGCCCTGTAAGGGACAAACAAGGGGAGCAAACTTGAAAAAAAGAGAAGACAGTAGTAAAAGCCACACCCACGCTGCTGGGTCAGCACTCGTATTGACCTTCAACCGCGCGCAAAGCGTCAATAATGACACACGATCTAGATTGAAAGGAACGATTGGGACTTTTGTGAGCTCATCTACATACGTACCTACAAGTACTTGCACATAGCTGAGTCGGCTATCTCGCCCACACCCATTTTTGACCTCGATCGCGCCTCCGTCTCAAATTTGCCTCGTGGCACGCGAAGCCTAAGCGGAGATTGCTTGTTTATCAAAACCTCCATACCTACAGGTCGTAGCGAGTCCACCTACCAGAGCTGGACGACCGAAAACTGTATCTCCGTCATACTCGTCCTCTACTCGCATGGGACGCGCTACCTCTTCAACAGCTCTTGCCACATGGTATATACCTCCATGCTGCTTCAAAGTAAATATTTGAGGTCCCGTGTTCCGCTTCGGCTATAAGTGAACAAAAAGATTGACAGGAGATGAGGTCTTTTAATTTTGGGCTGCTACAAGTACTTGTACATTTGTACATGAGGATGTCACCGCCGCATTTGTATCGAACTCTTGCCCAAAACCATCTGTCGATTCCAATATTGTACAAAGTCGAGCCTCGCTTTTGAAATGATGATGTACAATACCTTTTTGTCTTTCCGTGGTCTTGTAACTAAAAAATGGACTCGGCCACACACAGCTTTTCTGTCATGTAACACACATTATGTCTCTCCTCCAGCTGTCTAGAAAACTCATTTTTCTGCCCTCCCCGCAGTATTGTCCGTAGCATCGTGCGCCGCCTTGGGCACGATATCTGCTTCGGGATTGTACGTCTCTTCTGTCGCGGCGGAAGATGACAGCTTCGGTTCTTTTGTCACTCCTGATTTTTGTCCCTCTGTGATGTTCTCCCGCTCGAGTGACATGGTTGAAGAGTGAGAAGGGTCGTCACTCACTTTGACCTTGCCCTCTGGCACAGGGGGTTGTTGGCTTTGGAGGTGTTGTAGCTCAGACTGTGACTGCGGCTGCGGTTGCTCATGCGATTCCAATCCCGATTCCACTTTCTTCGTCGTTCGTGCGGGCCTAGGCGCTGGATCAGGCTCCTCGAGCAACCTGCGCTGCTGTGCCCCGGAGGATCCCTCGTGTTGCTTTTTCCTCTCGGCGATCTCGTTGACCAACTCCTGCTTCTCCGCCTCGAGGCTAGCATCCAGCTCTTCATCGTCCTCCAGTTCGCCCTTGTAGATTTCCGGGTATCTCTGGAAACATTGCTGCATATTCTGGAATTTGTCTATGCAGTCCATCCCCTTGGGTTCCTCCTTTGAAAAAACGAAACACGAAAAGGCCTCGCGGAACTCGGGTCCGCAGGGCCCATGCGCCATGCCGCCCAGACACGGGCAGTCCCAGTTGATCTCGCCCGTCTCGGGGTTAAAAGCTCCTTCGCCGGCCGCCTCTTCTTCTAGACCTTCGGCGGTGCCAGGTGTAAATGGCCCGTCGTCGGTAACGACAGTCGTGGACGCATTTTCGGACGATATCGAGTCGATAGCGGAGTGGAGGGCGGCGGCGTTCCCGTCGGTTTCTGGGGTGTGCCGGGACGTGAGAGCTTCCAGGGTCGAATGGTCCCTTCGGTCATCTTCAACGGCATCCAGGTTTGGGTTTAATAGATCTGTAAGGTGCACGCGCCAATCACACAATCAGTATCTCGGACGCTTCCATGTAGAAAAGTTGCAATCTACGGAACGAACGGACGCCTCTCCCCTCGGACAACTATCGAAGCAGTAGTTGACTTACTATGTTGCGGCTGCTCCGCGAAGACCGGGCTCGTGTTATAATAGTAAATGCCCGCAATGGCAATCCCCCATCTCAACGCCGTGCTCTTCCAACTCCGTCGCGCTTTCGCGGGTGATGTACTGGCGAATCGTACTCCATACGTACTTCTGGGCACGGGAGCGAAGGTAACGGAGGATGAGCGAGCTATGGAGCGAAGCGTTGACCGGGCTACCGCGGGTCGAAACATGGCTTTTAAGAGGAGGAGGATGGAGGGGGTTAGGGAGGGAGGGAGTTTATTCTCGTCTTCGGTCTTGCTTCAGAGATACAATAGAGAGTGGACCATGTCAAAAGCCGGAAAGAGAAAAAGAGAGCAGCAACCTTGGGAAATAGAAAACGACAGGACTTGTAAACCAGTTGTGGTTTTGAAAACGGAAAGAAAATGCGGCCCTTTTTTATGATAATTTATGTAGTGATGCAATGGGGCTCCGAATTAATAATAATACTTTTTGGAGCTCAAAGATTTCATTTCCCATGAGAAATTGCGGTTCGGTAACTCGGGGTTCCTCCGTATACGAAGCGAAAAGGTAAGAGATAGTAGGGCGGAGCAAACACGCAACAGACGCTGCGAGGCTCTCCCCTGATATACGCACGTGATCGTCGCTGAGATGTTCGAGTGGATGAGAATAGACAGAACATTGAGAGCTTCAGGAAGCTTTGTACGATTTATTTCAATTTCTCTTGATGTAAATAGTGCCATGAAACCTACCCCCCAAACTCCGAGCGCCGTGTCTGACCCCTCATCTGAAAATCTTGACGGGTCGACCCTTGTATAGATAGATAGCAATGGTATTCACACCTTAAGTCCGTGAACGTTTGCACGATACTCCTTTTCCGCCCTCAATCGCAGGTTGTCTTGAAGATGGAGTGACCAAGGGTCGAGCAGGAACTGTACTTCCGGCTCCTTTTCTGCATTGAAGACACGTACTAGGAAATACACATCTGTTGGAATGCTGGTATCCATCGAATCGGGGATGGTATATGTGCGAGCCTGTTGCAAATGTTAGACTCGAATGTTGATGCTCTCAACCACTCACCATCTTCCACTGGGCATTACTGTAGGAGAACTCAGAGGCCAAGTCACCCTGGGTAGTTTTTACGTCAAGATGATACACAGGTGGACGCTTGATCCATCTCCTGGCCTCTGGATAACACTCTGCGACATAGCGACTGAACGTTCCACTGGTGTCAGCTAACGTGAAGCTGGCATATATCTTGGACTTTCCATCACTGTTTTGTTCCCGGATGAAAGCTTTGTGTCCATTTCTTGTCCTCAGACTGCTCGTCCAGTGAACGTCTGGTTTGTAGGCGTCGTTAAGCATCCGTCGGAGTTCTTCCGACACCTGCAACACTCGTCAGCATCGACGCCCCGTTGTTAGTAAGACAGGTTCAGGCATAGCCATCACACCTTCTTCTGACCAAGAAACTCTAGATTGTCATCAGCTTCTCGACGCAGATTATCAGAGAACCCGGAGCTCCGCCGCAGCAATCTCGCGGGGACAGCTGCAAAAAGTCTCATCCTACTGCCACCCAGCGTAGAACCGGAAAATGTCGATGAGGCGCGCGATGTGATGGATTTGGTATCACCCTCATCATCCTCGTAGTCTTCCAGATATAACTCGCTGGTGCTGAGGCCCCCGGATCCGCCGTCTATCAACAAAGTATCGATATCGCTGAGGCCATTGCCTGAGTAGGCGCCCCCAGGGCCAGTATCGATTGTAAAGATATTGGCAAAGGTGAACATACGCACCAGTTCTCCATTGAGCAAGCTCTTTCGACCATTTTTGTGTGTTGCACTACTTGTACCTGCGCCCCAACCCTGAGATCTTCGCGGGTCGAAGTCGTCAATATCTTCAAACTCCGCTGTGTCATCATCATCAAGGTTGAGTGCTGGAACACCATGCTCTTGGAAGCATATCTGTATATTCTGAATGTCGTCTTGCAAAGCAACAGTGAGGAGAAATAAGCCTTTATCTTCGATACCGCAGAAGCTAGCGACCGCTTCGATCAGATCCCTGGGAACCCTGGTCGATTCGAAATACCCATTTTTCATGTAGATTTCGAGACGGTTATGCTCAGTGGACAGGACAACGTTACCATCCTTAGAACGGCCCGATCTGCTTTCCGAGACAACCTTCACGGACCACTTTTGAATGACCCGTGTGGTAGAGAATGCTTGTAGTGATTTGAGCTTAGCCACCTTGTCCCTCTTGTCGTGTTCTTTTTTCGGGATGAGTCTGAGAACAATCTTTAGTAACCAGAGTCTTTCACGATCCATGGGTGATGCAGCCAACTCCTCGTTGGACGGCAGAGCAGTACTTACCTGGCTATGAACTCGGCTCTGGACCGCAGATCATCCTGCCGAACCGGATCGGGTCGCAACAGTCCAACAGTCTCTGCAATGCTCGTGACCGCTCGTGTCAGTCGTCGTTTGTCCCCACCCAGTTTGCGAATCAGGAGTGGGATTTTGAGTATATCCTCGACTTGGAAAGCGAGCAAGGGCACGATTCCATAGAAACTCTCCAGCAAATGTGATCTGTCAGCAATGAACCACACGTCCGGCCTGTTGGCGCATCCAAGCATATCCCACTGGTCCTCGTTGCTTGACTTATAGACTGGCCATATGCAATGTGTCTGAAGTGAGTCGATAGATGTCGTCGCCTCGTCCTTCTCTAGATGCTTCTCAATTTCAAGAAACAGGGCTTTGATGTAAGAGAGAGGGTCGCCGACAGTGAGCAACTTGGTCTCACGTACCAGGTCCGCAATGCCAGCGTCGGGAAGCAGGAAGAAATCACGGAACAGCCGCTGGCAAGATGGGTATACGTTCTTCAGAGCAACAAATCGTCGAAGGCATTCGGGGCCACTCCACAAGCAATCTTGCACCTTCACCCAACGGGGTTCTCCTCCAACTCTTTTATTCGGAATGCAGACAAGCGGCTTCTGGTCGAACGATTGCCTCACAACGTCAGGCAGTTCTGAGCATCGGGCTTGGATTTGTTCAAGCAGTAGAGCAGCACGGTCGATGACGGCTGCATCTTTGTCACCACTCAATGTTTCGAGGCATCGGAGATAGAAACAAACGTCACCCTCGACACCAAGGCCCAGGATCTTGAGTCTCTGCCAACGTGGGTCGAGAGGATCATCGACATCAACGAATGGCACCTGACCGTTGGCTTGCTGAACAAGTTCTGAGATGGGTAGGAAGACCTCCCGCAGAGGTTTCTTCCCACCTCCCAGGCACTGCACTTGTGCTTCTTGCAGCGATTTTCTGACTCGTTCTCGATATACTTGTCTTTCCTTTCTTGAATCATCTCGGGGACCGCCCGCGTCGTCTTCGAGCCACCGCGCATAGTAACCCCAGTTGTCTCTCAAGAGGACCAGAAAATCCTTAGACTTCAGATCCTGCATGATCAAGGCAAAGTGGCGAGATAGTCCAAAGGAGTGTGGCGATTGTCCGTCAGCCTGTGTGAGACGTGGCAGAATGGAGATTTTGGCAGCGTTCTCCAACCACTCCAGCCAGCTCGTTTGATCGTCCTTTACAGCGTCCAAATAGTGTGGATGTATAAATCCGATATCGTTCCGACCTGCGAAGTACTGGCTCGCAGCAAACGGAGCCGCCCACGGCAGATATGCGCTTTCCGCACGGCAGCGGCCAGACCCATCCGTTGTGGCAAACCAAAGATATCTGACTTCATAGTCATGCACCCTGGCGCGGTAGAGGAACACTGCTTGAGATAACAGATGCTCAAGGGACATATTTTTTGCGTTGAATGAAGGCTGGGTATGCACATGAAGGATAAAATCGGCGATGGCATCTTGACCAAAGACCTTGAGTCCGAGCTGAAGATATAGTGATCGAGCTGTGGAGTTGTTGGCAGCATCTTCGCGGACCAGTCGAAATGCGAGACCCTCAGGCGCCATGCAATTTTCGGCTTCTTGAGGAAGGAAGATGGACTTTTCCTCGGCGGACACCCATCGTCCGTCGTTGAGAGGAATGATCGCTAGCTTACGAAGCTGCTCGTGATGTTCAGTATCGAAAGAGAGCTTCAACAGGATTTCGGCGAGTTGTGTATGCCAATCAACGGTTTTGGTCGTCTGAAACAATTCTGTGTTTTGTTTGATGTACACATCTAGATGTTTCAAAAATATGGCTGCGGTCATCTTTGTAACGCCCAGTGCTTCCAGGTTATCGTGAAGGGATTCGTCATAGTGTTGGCACAGATATATCCGATCGTTCCTCGGGGATGAAGTCATTGGAACCCCTCGTCTGTCGCAAAAGTCCACAGGGACATATGTTAAGGCGGACGGCATCATCAATTCTTGGGCTCTGGACTTCAAGACTGGCTGTCGCGAGAGTGCTTGACAGATTTCCCGCCTGGCTGGTTCGAAGAAGTGATATTGGGTCATTTTGAAAGGAATGAACCTGGGCCAGATATAACACAACTGGCCGTGACTGTAGGCTCTGGTGACAGCAACAAATGCCTTGGCAAACTGACTCCGAAGAGCCTTGTTCCAAGCGGAGTCTGACAAGACATCCTCGCGACTGGCCGAAAGGAGAAAGTCTCCCTGAAGGAGGAACTAAAGAGGATTTCGTGAGATTGCAACTCCATTCACAGAAATATTCACATACCGTAAAGCCGTAGTCTCGTATCGGCAGGAATGCATACACCTTTTGAGATATCAATGTCTGGTCTGTAATGTCCGGGAAGGCAAGTAGGATCTGAGACTGGTGTGCACCAGGACGTTTGGGTTCAACTGGTAGGTTCTGAGCGATGTGTGAGCTGATAAGGTACTTGGTGACTTCCCCATCCCGAGTCAATTCAATTGCTGTTTCGCCGTGGCTCGTGCCCACGCTTTTGCCGAATGTGGTCTGCCAGCCTGGGTTGCCGTCTTGAATCGTGATTGTTACTCTTTTCAAGCGACGGAGAAACATCAGCATGCGAGGGTCAAACTCTTTCAAGTCCGAGACCAGCTGACTCTCGTCGTACTCTGGAGATAACTGCAAGATCATGGATGTCATGGAAGGCGTGGCTGGCTCTGGGAAAGATTCCCATATGGGCGCAATCATGCCTAAGACCTGTCTCTTGTCGAATTTAAAGCTGTAGCTGTTGGACGAGATCCAGACAACATCGGCAGCTTTAAAGACCGACTTGAAACCAATCCCTTTCTCTCCGACGTAGGCGGTAGCGCGGTTGGCGCCAGCTTTGGTACTGCTGCCCACTCTGCAGATGGCCTCAACATTCTTCTCACTGAAGCCTTTCTCATTACAGTCGATCCTCAGACGTCGATTCTGGTATGTTAGGGAGATACTAGGTTCAGCCACGTCATACTCGTTGTCATCGGCATTCTGTATGAGCTCGAGGAGGAAATGGGTGGACTTCTGGTACAATTCATCTGCGAGACTGGGGTATGGTTAGACATAACTCAAGGTACAAGCACAGCAAGGCAATGGACTATTCACGTGTGAAGAGCATTCTGGAGGTTCTCGACATTTCGGCTCGTTGCACTGGTGTCGTCCAGTCCGGCTTCTTTCCTTATGGTGTGAATATGGTGTCGAGCCTTTTGCACAGCCTGATCTTGGTTCAGCTGTACCATTGTGGGAAGTCGCCTGAAAGTGTAGAGGTGTGCAGGTTGACGACAACTTGACGGAGAGAACGGCCTTTTGTAGCAACCGACGGACCCAAGCAAATCACACCCCACGAAGTGTGTTGACTCGGGCAAAGCAAGGCAGAATGCGAGTTAGCCATACCATGCCATACCTTAGTCTAGCCAAGACAACGGAAAGGCTGAGCAAGGCAACCCATTTTCATCAGTATCGGACAAACCATGTCGCTTCAACCCGATGCATCTTCATCGGTCGTCCAAGGACTAGCCGGTGGAGGACAACATGTATTCTTTAGGGCGCGTGGCTGCCTGGAGGCTACCGATTCCCCGTGCCAGCGAACCTCGAGTGGGACTGCATATGCCTCCACCCTGAGGCTTGTAGCGGGTACTCCAGACTGGTAGCGCACACATCTCCCTCGGGAGCTGCATCCCAAGGCGAGTATACGCGAGATGACACGAAGCCAATCAGCGTAGGTGTTTCGTCTTGACCGATTTGTTGAAAGAAGGAAGTTACAAAGGTTTCGAAGTCGAACATCTCGGCAACATCGGACTGTACGGCACGTGATGACGGAATCGTAATTATGTTTCTCCGAGGTTTCTCGCCAAGCATTGGATCAAATCGAGCGTATCTTCTGCCTCGTTGACAAAAGATGATGATGCAGGACATAAGATCGAGATACACCCATTGTATCCACGGAACGTGCGGCAGAGGAGCCACCAGGCAAGAATGGTGACGGAGTGGCATCCTTGCGGTCTCTTGAACAATTCCCCTACACATTCCTATGCGGTTATCATCCTCAACCAGCCCATCAACAAGCACGCCCTGAGCGCCGTTATCGGGGCAGCCTCGTTGCTCGTATGTGCCGACGGCGGCGCCAACAGGCTGTATAATTACGACAAGGCCGCGCAGAATGGCATGTCTAGGCTGAAGCGCCGTGTTCCAGATGCCGTCATAGGGGATCTGGACTCCCTGACTGAGTCGGTCGGAGAGCATTATCGCTCTCTCGGATCCCAAGTTATCAAGGACCCTGATCAGCACTCTACAGACTTCACAAAGTGCCTTAGATGGATTCGCGACTGGGCGATATCAAAGCATGAACGCGGCGCATCCGGTCATGGCGAAGCGTCACAGCCTATCATGGATGTCGTGGTACTGGGGGGACTCGGAGGTCGAGTAGATCAAGGGTTTTCACAAGTCCACCACCTTTTTATGGCCGAGAACCACCCAGCACTCCTGAGGGGCCGCATATATCTATTGTCGGAACAGAGTTTGTCATTTGTTCTAGCTGATGGCCGCAATCTCATCCACCTCGAACCGGGTTATTTTGCAGAGAATGTGGGAATCCTGCCTGTCCTCGGCCGCACATTCCTCACTACCAAGGGCCTTGAGTGGGACGTTGAACAATGGCCCACCGAGTTTGGTGGCCAAGTGAGTACCAGTAACCACATACGATCCTCTAAAATCGACATTGCCTTCGAGGGTCCCAGACCGTTGTTCACTCTGGAACTGGACCAACGTCTGGCGGCTACCTGTGAATGAGTCTTCCATCGTCGATAGGAACTGGCGCTCTTGTAACATGCCTGTCGCAGACGGGAATCGACCCTTTGTCGCCGATGGAGGCTTTCTTCAGACTGCCTAGTGACCAAAACCCGAAGGTGGCTGTCGGGTTCATGCTCGGATGCTGTTTGCATGGCAAGCTCGCCTGTCCGCCTCTGCTTCAAAACTGCAGGTTTCTTGGACTCTTTGTAGTCTGACGAATCGGACGCAAGCTCGAAACCACCTGCCACGAGGTGGCTCTGATGCAACCAGCGCTGGAATGAGTGGCGCGATTGCTTCGCGGAGTACCCAGGCCAGGGACGGCTGCTGAGTGACGATGCAAGGGGTAAAGGCTCATGTCCTGTGAGGCCAAGGTGGCCAATCAGCCTGGCTTCTTTGTGCGAAAGGGGGAGTGCTTGTGCGTTGATGGAAAGCTGCCAGCTGCCTCTTTCCCACACGTTACCTGGGTAGGACGTGATTTCTTGGTGCCGTACCAGTCAACATCGCTTAAGTTGAGTCTTCTTGCTCGTGGCGCGTGGCGCCCCGACCTCTCAGCACGACTGAGGGAAGGATTGTAGTGATCGGGTCCTAATTTGAGTCCTTTAGTATTGGGGTTCTTTTCCACGGGAGGTTGAATAATAGGGCCACAAGAAAATCCATTGGGAATACCATCGTGTTGATCATCTTCGCGCAGATCATAATTGAGGACCAGGTTCTTGATGCGTTGTTGTTCCTCCCTTTCGGCAGCTTGCTGCGATTTCATGGAAACGGCGAAGCTCGAGTCCGACGGTAGCTTAATTGTCTTTGTCTAAAATATTGTTAGCAACAGCGATCATCCAGATCCCGACCATACCACTAGTCAAAAGAGGGTCAATGGGGGTTACTTGCTTGTTGTCGATTTCCCCTCTTTGTCATCAAGGAGAATGCCATTGTATTCGATTCCGCTTTTGGAGCAGGACTCGGTTCGTCCTCATTCGGCTCGATTGGCGCTCGCTGGATCTTGCGGATGGGTAAAGGTACGTCGAAATGAGTCTTGCGCTCGAACTTCCGCGAGTCCAAGCTTTCGGCCATCATCTTTTCGAATGCGCGGTCAAACTCGGCCTCGACTTCTGGGTCCAAATGTTCCTCTTGACGCAAGACAACAATCTGTTCTTCTTCATCGGAGTCAATGTCTTCTTTCTCTTCACCTGTGTCCTCTTCTGCTGCTGCTGCTGCTGCCGCCGCCGCCTTCTCCAAGTCAGAGGTTGATCTCAGCTCAGACCGGTACAGTGCTTACCTCGCCTTCTTCATCTGATGATCGCGCGATTTCAGCGTCAAGTTCAACATCACCTTCACCAAGTCCATCTTCGGAAGCAGTGTCTTCAATGTCTTCTGGTTGCTCCACACTTTTTTCGGCCCCTTGCTGCCTGTAGTTCGCGCTTACAGCTTCAGCAAATAGTTTGGCCGCCTCGCCGAGCTCAGTGACTAGCTTCCAGTTCGGGCGGACAAGGGAGTAAGTGTCCTGCACTAGGAACTCAATTTCCATGGGCAGGGGATCCTTTGTGGCCATGTAGTACTGAAAGAAAGTCAAAAAGAAATCGAGCTTTTTGCGGGAGCTACCTCTGTCAAAACAGATGCCACAAGTGTCGAGGAGAGTGCATATCAGTCGGATCCGGAAGAACTCATCGGGGGGATCAAAGGGTGTGAAGTTCCCAGGCTGAGGTGTTCCACCTTCATGGCCAAATGTCACGATCCGATACAACGTGTCGAACACCACGGTGGAGTCGATCATCTTGTAATTGTAGAGTTCGCCCAGGTATTTGACTTCAGCCACTCTTCGCTGATTGAACTTGAAATCGTTCTGCTCCAGACCCAGAGTAATTTGTTCCAAGACATTGTCTATAATGCCAACGGTAAAGTCTTGATGATATCGAAAAAGAGCCTGCAGAAGAACAGCCAAGAGATGGATGTTGCTGAACTTGACTTTTCCCGGCTTGCTGAAAATCTTCTCTAACATCTGGACAACCTCCTTCTCTTCCCAATGGAGTTTTCGAATGGTCTTGAGCACCTTCATGTAGTTTCGCTTCGTCATGTCCACATATACCAGTTGTCGAACAAAGAGTTCCGTTGGCGTACGCTCTTTTTGTTGGATGGCAGCGCGCTGAGGAGGGTCGACATAGTACAACGCGTTTTCGATAAGCATACGCTCTTGGGTCCCCATGTGCTGTGCAGATTTCTTGCGGTTCAACGTCTCAAGGAAAGACGACATTCGAGGAGATGTCTCGGGGTTGCGCAGGAGATATCGACCGCAGTTTTCGAGCAAATGGGCAATGATCTCAATGTTCATCCTCGAAAAGTCATCCAAACTGACTTTGAAACAGTGGAAAATGACGTGCTCTGGGACGATGCCAAACTTGGTGAGTTCCGCCAAATATCGGATGTTCGCCATGCGAATTTGCCCCAAAAAATCTTTTGATTTTCGTCTCTGAAGGCTTCGAAATTCGTCATCAAGATGCGAGATTAGACCCTGCACGACATCAGGCATATACTGCCCAAGAGTGGCAGCAAGTCGTGCATACAAAGGTAGTAGATCTAGTCGACCTTTGGGGACTTCCTGGATGGTCTTGACGAGACGATTTCGGGAAGCTTTGGAGTTGAGGAAGCAGAAGTCCAAAGCAACCTGGTCGACCATATCCTTGGTTTGCAGTTCTGGCAGGCGCAAAAGAATGGCATCGACTTGAGCCCCAACAGTCTTGTTCGTGATGGCGGTAGACTGCTCTTCGTTCTCTTGTGGCTTATTCGTCCCGCCTTCACCGGATGTGGCGGCAGCTTCACCACGTTCATCTGTTTCTGGCTTCTTTTTTGAATCCTCCAAAAGAATGCCTGGCACTCGACCCTTGAGGTCAACCAAGTTCTCGTAGAAACGGCGTTCTTCTTCGTCTTCCCAGATGCCAGCGCCCTCTCCTTGACCTTTGAGGTAGTCGCCTGTCTTGATCATCCCCACGCTCCCTGAAGTAGTAGTCTCGGCGCTGTCTTTCTCTTCGAGATCTGGCATTTCTTGTCCGAGGACATCACAAAGGACTTGGGCATTTGCAACTAATTTCTCTTGGGCTTTGACCTGCTTCTCGAAATTTGCTTGTCTGTCTTCGAAAATTTCGCCGCTTTTGACATAAGCCTCTGCATTTCGGCGGCTTTGATTGTTCAGAGATCTCTGGTCTCGAATGACGTGGGATTTTACTGTAGTCAAATATCGTTCTAGGACGTTAATGAATCTCTGCCGGATGGGTTGAGGGATAATGGGCGCGTCTTCCTCAGAGGGGGCAGAGGAGCCTTCGCCATCTTTGGCTTGCTCGACAATCTGACCGTCTGCGTCAACTGTTTTTCGGCCTTCCTCCGACGGTGGTTTGAGTCCCAGAACATCCCAGGCAAAATTCTTCACAAAAAGAACAGCAAGACTGAGGTTAACATGCTCGGGATCATGGCCTAACAAATCCTTCAGAACTTCCAGGGGAAACGGATCCTGCTCGACATTCGTGTCGGATCGAACACCATTTGTGCCCACCTTCGGTTTGGATTCGGGTTGTGAAGGCGCATCTTTGCCCCGGGTTGTAGCTTCATCTGGTCGATCCGCATCATCCAGGCTTCGAAGAATGCCACATAGCCAGAATTCGGTGACGACACGAAGGAGAACTCGGTGTCGAACTAGACGCTCTTTCTCTTCCCGTTCGCGGACTTCCTGGCTCCACAATTTCACCTGAGCCTTGTCAGGAGTTGTCAAGCCCTTGCCCAGAAGCCATGCCAGCTGCTTGGTGAATTCGTGGGGTCCAAATCTCTGGTGTAGTGCGCTGACAACCTCGACACCCGCGGCAATCTCACTCGCAGTCTTCAGTCTACCCAATCCTTCGGCTGTGGCAGCTATGATCTCGGAGAGGTATTTTTGTAGGGATAACGTGCGGATCTCGGACAGAAAGGTGTCTTGTGCAGCAGACGACAACCCAGTTCGGAGCCGTTTAATAAACGCCGTGTTTTTCTTCAGAGACGAATCGAGCGAGTTTGCTGTTTCGTAGACATCTGCGATAGCACGGCAATTAGTGTCGGCGCCATTCCGTCGAGAGATGGATGCTGACCTTTTGCGCCTGCCCAGACGCGTAAATTTAAGTCACGTAGTTCTCCTGCGTTTGACTTATTAGTTTACCATCTCCCAAATCAACGACAGAGTGAGCATACTCTTGCGCTTGCGGTCCATGACGGCCCGCGGTTTTGTGAAGAGGATCCTGACGCTCGCATGACGACAGGATGAGATGCAGAGGAGCTGCAGGAATCCTGCCCTGGAGATCGAACGGTAGATGTCACTACGCGTTCGTCGCTGTCGGATTGCGCACCAGGCGGGTAGTGAATGAATGACCGATTCACTTTCCAGGGATATCCAGTTGGAGGGGCAATAATATTATGTTTTCACCCAAGCCTGCATCGGGGGTAGCTAGAGCCCGCCGTGATGATGGGTGCCAAGAGCCCTCGCCAGCCCTGGCAATCCAGCGAACCAGCCAGCGACGTCCCTGCTCAATGGGGGGAATCAAGCTGAAGCAGCCTTGCAGGGGGTAACTGGGGTTGGTGTGACACTGGACGTTGGACTGACTTTACATGGGTACAGCTGCTGCTTGCTCATTATGATTCTATCTACCACTTTATGCACTTCATGATAGTCATGCACACATGGGTGTCCCCTTCTACTTAGACCTGTTCCTCAAACACCTTTGCTTTTTGTGCGGCCAATTTGCTTTTTCGTGCACGTGCAGCTTCCTGATCAGCCACAGGCTTTCCATTCTTTCCATCGTCTCCCTTTGGACGCTTCCGCGAGCCAGACTGAGGGCCTTTTGTGCTAGCTGCTTTTCGCTTACGCTTCTGCCCTTGTTGGGTATCGTTTTCCAAAGATTCTGTTTCCTGTGTCGCTGCAATTATATCATCATGCTCGGTCCACAGGTCGTCCGCCAACCATATTGGCACTGCAAACGAAGATTGGCCTTTTATGTGTATTCCTCTTACATTCCTCCAACCTTTGACAACATGCTTTTCAATCAGTTTGGACACAATGGTTGAGATATTTTCTGACAACTGCTCGGGCTTGAATGAGGACAGGCCAGCACGAACAGCAACGAGTGTACCAGGTCGCAGGCTGACAGGTACCGCATTGACCGCTTTTTCAATTTCTCTAGCAAGCGCTGATGGTGAGATAGGAGCAGCAGCACCGTCTTCCTTTGACTTTTTGGGCTTAGTTGTCTTGTCCCTCCTTGGGTCTGCGATTATGATTGGGATGGGCCGTTTGGAGGTTGCTTTGTAGAAGACTTTGCCTAGAATTGCTGGTAGTCGAGTGACGATGCGATCGTCGGCGAGAAAGAGGTCGTGTTCAGAGAGCAGTTCCCGTAGTTGTTCGAATGTCTTATACCTCGCTTTGAGCTTGGTGATTCCGATAATTCGAGTGATGCGGGACTTGAGATGTTCGGGAAATGCAGGATCTGCCACCACGTTTTTCACTGCTCTCTGGGGATCGGTGGTGATGAGACATATCCGAAGGTCTGGAGATGTGTTGAGCGGATGCGGGACGGTAATTTTGCTAGGCTTCAGACGGTGTTTATCCACGATATGTTGTTTTGTGGTGAGGGTGAGCCAAATCGTCGCTGTCGTTTCGTCAGGCCCATCCTCTTCTGAATCCGAGCTGCTGGCAGCAAGGAGACTCTTTTTCGACGAGGCCTGCTGTAAGCGCTTGGTTTCTGCTTGAATATGCTGCAACAAGGCACGGGAAGCTTTGAGGGTCTAGAGGGGAATGCGTTAGCAAAACCGCTTCCGTACATGCGACCAGTGCATAAATACCTGGTCGGGATCGAGCTGGTAGGGAGTTTGTTGGGGCTGCTTGGAGGCGACGGTGGTCGTGACCTTCGCTACAGTAGCCATCGTACAAGTGGCGTTGTGTCAATATGTGTGTTGAATGAGAGTAGAAGTCTTTGAGTTGCGACAATGTACTCTCATTTCAACAGGCGTGTCGAGAAAAAAAGTTTCTTGAAAGCCCTTGATCCACTAGCTTTGCTCCTGGCAAGTCGCAGTGTGGGGAAAAATTCGAATCTCGCTCGGCTGACCTTCTTCGATCTGCATGCACTTTGAGCTAATATCGAAAGACGTGGTGCAGTCTGACAAGAAAATGGATGCCCGCAGCTGGTTCACTCTGACTTGTTTACTCCGAGTACTGGTTAATGAAGGTCATTTTTATTCTGTCCTTACCTCCACTAGCATCTCAATCCTCTATTGACTCTACTTAACTGTATCTAAATTAGAGGATATATCGTAGTTGTTGAGGTATTACACCAACATTCTAAAGTGGAATCTTTATTTTTTCGTCTGACTTTTCCATTTATTTCCGAATCTAGCTTACCGACTCTAATATTAATCAATCATGATGCGTCGCCAACTTTCTCCCCTTGGTCATCCCGGCACAACCGATGAGCCGGACGGGGATGGGCAATGCAGAAAAGAAAGATTCGTTGGGATCTCTCACGTAGCTGTGGTGGTCTTCTTCAGCAATGGTTACAGAGGTCTACAGTATCCTACATCGACGACAGACGGTTGATGCAGTATCACTATGAGCGGTAGAAGTCCTCTCACATCGCACGGACATGTAGTAGAGGCCGCATAGGTACATTTACATGCAGGTCGGTGTACGATGAGGGCAAACATGCAATGTAACTCTAGCGTAGAAAGTAGCCAACGACTTATCTGCCAGAATATGTAAGGCCATTTTCGCACACTTACTTTCCTTCCCACCTCAATAATACAATTGACTTGCAAGCTCCACAGTCTCGAGACGGTGGTATTGGGCCGACGGTGAGCAAATCTCTCGAGGATCGGTGCCAGACGCGCTCCTCGTGCGTGTCATGAGCAGTTAGTGGCGTCTGAAAAATGCTGGCGCGCCAGAACGTCGACTCGGGCCACTCCACATCTACCATTCGGGTGTCGTTTCTCCAATCCACATCGCGTGAGTTGCCCTCGATCCATCCATTCCAGCACCTCCAGCACCACCAGCACCTTTGCAAATGTCCAACCTCTCTTGACCTTTGACCTCTTGCGTGGCCAGCTGCATTCTTGACTTGGTGTTCTTCTTCCTTGCTCTCGATTACCCTTCAGCTGAACCTCTCATGAGCAGATACATCCCGCTGAACCCCGTACCTCTGCCGAGGACGCGTTTTTGAGCTGGTCAATCTACCCCCGGCGACCGCGCCTCCCCAGTAGCTGGACTACGTGACGCCTGAAGACCATGGCTCCCTCGACCACTTTCGCAGAGACGGTCATGTCACCCTCTCCAGGCCCCAAGAGATCAGCAACCTCACTACTTCCTGCCTTCGAACCGCTATCTTCGTCACCAGCCTTACCGAGACCCCTCAAGCGAAACCGAGATGCACTCGACGAGAGCACGACCTACCCTACACCCGTCCCTACTTCTTCCACCGCTATTTTATCTTCCTCGCCAGTACATGTAGCCAAATCCCGGCCCAGCCTCCACAGGACTTCTTCTACCCTTGCTGAACGTACTCCTCTCGGTGCCGTACCCTCAATCCAATTACAAGCCGACGGCAAGGTAACGCGTATGGGAAGATCCAGCGCTTCTTGCGACTATCAATTCTCAGCAAATCGTCTCATATCCAGGGTTCACGTGGAGGCTTGCTACAAAGCTGCGGGTTCGCGTCTGGAGCGTGATCGTGTGGAAATCACGTGTACTGGTTGGAATGGTATTAAGATACACTGCAAGGGACAGGTGTACGAGGTTAAGAAGGGAGAGACATTTTCGTCCGATATTAGGGACTCGGAAATCATGATTGACGTTCATGACAGTCGCGTCGTGGTGGATTGGCCTCCGAAACCTCACCTCGGCGCCTTCTCGTCTGAAGACGAGGAGGATGCTTCTCCTGCGAAGCGCAAGCGCGCCATGTTGCGCCATTCAACACCGCCCAGCCCAAGTCCAATGCAAGTTCGACGACGACTTTCTTCTCCCATATCCCCGTCTCCTGCCGTACAGGCCGTAATGCCTTCTTCACCGCCACTCCCTCCAGCTACCGTCGAAATATATGAAGACCCTGAATCGACCAACGAAAGCAGTGGAACGGTGACCGGGACTGAAGTGTCACAGTCAACACAGGCACTGTCGCAGAACTGTGGACTCGCGGGAAACACTCAGAACAGTGCTTCGTTGTCTGCTGAAGAATTTTCCGACAACGACGAAGAGAATGATCCCATCATTCATTCTTTTGGACCCTTTGGTGCAAACCTACTGCCACGTATGGCATCAGTCTCCGCTGGAGATTCGCACCACTCAAGTGATTCTGCAACGAGTACACGATCTTCCCACACAGAACCCCTTCCTCCCAGCGAAGCTTTGAGCTCATCGAAAAAGAAAGATCCGGAATTTGACGCGCAAGGCCACATTATTAATCAGCTCGCGTTTTCGAGATTGTCCTCGACCCCGTTGTCCACCATTTTAAGCCACCTTCCCCGCGAGGCTGGTGTTTTGTCCCTCCATGAAATCAGAAAGCTCATCCGTGAAACAGCGTGTATTGGCGAGGTTGCAAGAGAAGGCAAAGACGCCGCGGGTAAACCGCTGGAAAGCGAATTTTATTACATCCCAGATGAAGATGAAGATGAGAAGAGAAAGGAAGCTGTGGTCAATGATTTGCGAAAGCCGGGCTTACGAGCTTGTCGCAAACAGCACAAGGTAATCTCTCCCAATCCACGACCTACCGGCAGAACAGGACTGACGTGCTATAGCAATATTTCTGGCGGAAGCCCAAATAGTCGATGCCTCTAGACATTGTTCATGCAAAGTCGTCAGACGATGATGAAGGCCCGGAATGGCTTTGTGAGCGCGCTGCCGGTCTACCGAGTATGATTTCTTTCTTATTGTGTCGTTTTTGGTTGCATGTCTGTGCAACCGTGTCTCTGTACACGACAGGCTGTCGTCCCTTGTCTAGCGTTCAGCGTCATGCATAGCGAAAGGAGATCAGACATCATCAGCGTCTTTCATCTCTGATCGGAAAACTGGGTTTTGTTGTCAATCATACCACTGTGCAGGACAAAGCCATAATCAGCTCTGATGGATGAAACTAAATGAGCACGTAGGAGGGCAAATAGGGTCGTGCCGATGCAATGCAGAATGTATCTTAAAAACATGTTTCCTTTTCGATCTTGTTGCTGTGCCTGCCTGCGCTTAGACTCGGCTTCGGAGAAAGTCTCCCGACATCGGAATGCCAAATGCTTCCATTCGGGAGAAACTCGCGTAAACCCTAGAGATCCCGAGGTCGAAGCTTTGAGCGGCGCAGGTCATTCGAAGACGTCAATCCCTGAATTGAAGACTGCGTCGAAGAATTCCATCAACACCACATTACTTGGTCTTCCAGCGTCAACTCAAGCTCTCCTTGATTCTGCTCCTCCAGCCGGAGAGACGCACTCTATAGACATGCTATCGACAGCTGGACAATCCGCCTTGCGGGCAGTCCGCGCCCGCTCCCCTTCCCACACCCTTCTAAACCAGTTCCAATCGTCATCCCTCGCACGACTACTCTCCACACTTGCCATTCTCGAGCAACGCGACGGCAAACTCAACAGCGGCTCATTAGGAGCAATCACAGCTGGGGCAAAGCTCGGAGGTTCTGTACATGGCTTTGTGGCCGGAAAATCAGCCAAGGCCGTAGCACAAGAAGCGTCCAAAATCAAAGGCCTGGAGAAGGTCATCGCGGTGGAGAATGAGGCATATGACAGAGGGCTGCCCGAGAACTGGGCACCACTGCTGGTGGAGAATATCAAGAAGGGCGGTTATACGCATGTGATCGCAGCGCATTCCGCGTTTGGTAAGAGTCTGCTCCCTCGGGTGGCGGCGTTGTTGGACGTGCAGCAGATTTCGGACGTGATGGGAATTGAGGGAGAAGACAGTGAGTTTTACAACACCGAAAGGAAGGCACATTATGCTGATACGGCACAGCGTTTGTCCGACCTATTTACGCGGGCAACGCGATCCTCACCGTCCAGAGCAGCGACCCTACCAAACTACTAACAGTGCGCCAAACATCTTTTGCTCCTGCCGAAACCGAAGGCGGCTCCGCCAGCGTCGAAGAGGGCGCAGACACCAAGGTTGAATCGTCCACGGAATGGATTTCTGAAAACCTTACAAAATCGGATCGTCCTGAACTCGCTTCGGCCGAAAAGGTTGTCTCAGGTGGCCGGGGTTTGAAATCCAAAGAAGAATTTGACCGATTGATGCCTCCTCTGGCAGATGCGTTGGGCGCGGCCATCGGGGCTTCGAGAGCTGCGGTGGACAGTGGGTTTGCAGACAACAGTTTGCAGGTGGGCCAAACCGGCAAGAATGTCGCACCTCAACTCTATTTGGCCGTGGGAATCTCGGGCGCCATCCAACATCTTGCGGGCATGAAGGATAGCAAAGTCATTGCATGTATCAACAAGGACCCGGATGCGCCTATCTTTCAAGTGGCGGACGTGGGATTGGTCGGGGATCTGTTCGAGAGAGTCCCTGAGTTGACGGAGAAACTAAAGTCCCAATGATAGACAAGTGTTGGTATATTCGAGGCGAGGAGTCCATGACGGAATCCTTCCTACTGCTATTGGTTTGGAGGCTAGCGTACATATGTGGCGGTGGGATATACTGTGCAGGTACCACAGTACAAGTACAAGTAAAAAGCAGTCCAGCTGGGTGCCAGCATATTATTGCCCTCTTGGCTTTCCCCTGGTTTACAATATGCATAAAATCTCTCACACACCAAAATCCCTGGAGCCAAGATTTAAGGCTCGAGACAATCTAACGACATTGAGAGACAATCAGACGAGCGGCAGTGCACAACACCTGAAAGGCCAAAAAAGTTTTATGCATCTGAGCTTCTGGTGTCATTAGAAGCACGAAGTTATCAGGTGACATTGAGTGACTTTTGGTGGGTGGTATTAAATCGAGTGGTCTGACAGCTTTAGTAATGCAGGTATTACCAGACACACCGGAAACACGCACGCGGGCCATGCACCCCAAGGTTAGAATTCGGGGAAAACCACCAACTCCGTCCTTGTCACAAGTCCTGTGCAGCGATATTTTTTTCGCGGTTTTGTTTTCGCTCTCGGTGGAGCCGAATTGGATTGTTCTAGGTAATACCCTACATAGCGACCTGACACACGGTTTCATAGAGACGGGGAGATATTCATCCCTAGAACACAAAGAGTGAGGAAAAGGGGAGTACGGCGACCGGAGCAGCCCGCAATCACTCCCGACCTTGTTGGGGTGGCTTGCACTTAGTTGACATGAGAAACTCGGTAGAGCGCATGACTCGTGCGTCACTCGTACCCCGGACTAGCTTTGCAGCCAATGGGAAGTGATAGACAAAGCTTTGAAGCCAGATCTCATTATGTAATCACCATTAGTGTCAGGCCAGCACCCACCAGCACCCAGCCAGGACTCCAGGGAGCCGAGGACCCTACGAGGCTGCGTTGGACCCTTTCGTTGTTGGAGTGCTTGCAAAATCAGCTCACCTCGTGCATGTGATCAAGCTGCTCGTCAACTCACCCTCCGGGCGGAAGGGCGAATGCGCGGTAGCGATGTATCACCTACTTTTATTCTATGTCCAGAATTGATTGATTCTTGCTGCCTGGAACCCCGCGCCACCCTTGTGTCGGTACTGGTACCGACATAATCTTGATCACAAAACTCAGCATAACGCCAGTTGCCGAAGGACAACAAGCCGCGAGGTCAATGACAAGGTCATCCAGACCTCAGTGCTGAATGCGTGACACTCTCTACTTGTACATCTGGGCTATTGTGTTGTACCTGCACTCAAGATCTGCAGAGACTTCGAGATTCGAGATTCCCGAGCGTGCATGTCCCCAGCCAGCCAGATACCAAGAGAGCCCAACATGCGGGCGAGTATCGGAGGTCAACCCTTTTTTTGGCACGCGAAAAACACTAAAGTTACCCGTTGCAGGGGGACAGGAAATTCGGAGACTTCGCTTATTTAGAGGGACACCAAGAATGAAAAAGAGGCAGAAAAAATTGGGTGGTCTTGTTGCATTTTTCGTCCTTGGGAGAAGGGAGAAGAAGCCCATCAATCAGATGCCAGCGCGGAATACGTCCGGTCACCGTTGGAATGCACGTTAGGTGGAATGGGACGGAGCCTGGCGTACGAGAAAGAATTTTCCTCTCCCCGTTCAGGTATGGCACTTCAGATTGAACAATCCCATTCCGTTCATCCGCCCATGATTCAGATCCTCCAGCCTGGTCATCCTGGTCGTTCTGGTCGAATTGTTCAACTCGTGGGAGGGACCCACACCGGACTTGTAGGACCGGGTTAAGTTCAGGGTCCCCAGCGAGTCTTTACACGGCATTACGAGGGTCGCTTTTAGGTTTTCGGCTCCTCCCCACCACCGTTTTCCTCGGTCGGGAACAGGCTGGCAAACTCGTTGGAGTAAGTAACCAAAGGGCAAAGGGCCACGGTGTCGACATTCATACTGTTGGAGGTGCAGGTTCAGAAGAGGACAGACTATCCTGGGGAATTCCCAGTTGATGGCAAAACCAACATTGGTCAGAACCCGATAATTGGAAGGAAACGTTGGGCCGCGGGACTAGTTTGGTGGGACGAGATCCACGAACCTACTTGTACAAGTACGAGGCGATGCAGCCGCATCCTGAACTAGGTGTACTTGTATACCAAGTAATTGTATTGTGCTGCTGTCCAACACATATCGACAGACTGCGCATCGCAAGTCACAATCCCCGCGGCCCCGAGAAAAATTGCACTTCGTTGGGCAATCCCGCATTTCTAACACAGTTTGAAGCTTCAGGAAGCATCTCGGCTCCGTATTGAGTGATATTTTGGTTGTGTCTTTCGTCCACGCGCTCCCTCCCTAAGCTCCCTCCGGTCCTTCTCGCTTCCGATCAAAGGGTCTAGGCTCTCTGTGATGACGAACACAAGTGATCTGAAGAGGCGCAGTGTCGAGGAACAATTCCCGTCGTGGTTCTAGGTGGTGGTATCGCAAACCGCAAGGTTGTCGGTGCCAAGGAATCGGCATGTGTCGCTTCGCACAACGCCTGCAATGTGGGATGCCCCCAGGCTCAGCACAGCGCTGCAGATACTGCACTTCCAGAGCCGTGCAGGACGGGATACAGTCTTGTGACCATTCTAGGAGGTTCGATAGAATAATGACTCGCAATATGTCTGGGACAAAACAAGGTACTGTACTTGGGTCGAGGGGGCTGAGGGGAGTAAACCGGAACGTGATGTTGTGCCATTTTATTCTAGAGAGGCGGCATGTCCCGTACCCACAGCACGAGATTCTGTAGCCGGGCCATTGCCCCATGCAGCCTAGTCACTTGCCACCATCCATACCAATGGTGTCCATTTCATACAAGTAAGAGGCGCAAGGCTTGCCTGGGAGGGCAGAGAGAGAATAAAAAAAGGGAGCGAAATGTTTAAGAGTCGGACATCCCACACAAAGTCCTATCGAGGCCATGACGGAGCATGGATCGTTTTCAGGACATCACACGCAAACCAGATCTATCGAGAGAGGACATTGACGAAGTCCTTCGACAGCGCCGTGACAACAGGACCCCCCGGGCCTGCTATCCCTGCCACCAACGCAAAGTCAAGTGCAACTACGTGAAGCCTTGTCAAACCTGCATTGATCGAGGCTATCCCGAGATTTGCATCTACGACGCCCCGCGGTCAAAGTCGTTTGCCGAGACCGCATCGTCTTCGGGCGCCGCCAGCACCACCCCCGCAGCTTCAGACGAGCCTGTGCTGGCACAGAAAGTCACCTTGTTCGAGCAGACACTATGGAAAGTCAAAGACGAAATCGACAGGGTCTTGGGCGTATGGGGCCCGAGACCAGAGTCGTCGATGGTCGGCCAGCAATCGCGCCAGAGTCCCAGCAGAGAAGGGACATGGTCGACACCTCAGGTACCAGGGCCGAGCACGCGGGGTACTGGCCAGCCTGTGCACTTGGGACCGCATCCAGTGCTGCGGCCGACTGCGGTGTCGACCAGTGCTGACCCTGCGCGGTGGGCACAAGATCCCTCAAACCAAGAGATTCTATCCATCTTCGCCTTGGAGAATCAATCCATCACCTATCCTTTCTCTGCGTTGTGGGGGCTACACAACGAGCCCGCATCGAGGTTTCAAAGCCTGTGCGAGTTGCTTCCCAGCGACGTCGAGTGCCGCAGCCTCTTCGCCTGCTACACCGAGACTGCTCACGCCGTTTTCCCAGCCATTCCTGACCTCGACCAATTTCAGAACGACCTCAGCGAATTCCTTGCACGGCGGTCAACCGCCCAAAAAGCACCCCTCTCAGAGGCGGACCCGGAGCCACATTCGGGGATTGGCGGTAGAGACCTCCATTGGCTTGGGCTGCTTTTTGCATGTTTGGCCTCTGGCTGCCAGTACTCGACTCTTCCGTGTGAGGAACGTCGGTGGAAATCGCGAGTATACGGTGCTTGACTCCTGAGTCCCCTTTCCGCGCCTTGACTCGCTCCTGTTACTGACTGAATTTCTAGTCTGCTGCGCCTACGAGTGCTTGCGATCCACCAATTACCTCGGATACCCCACCCTATTTGACGTTCAAAACATGCTGGTCATTGCCGATGTCATGGCCAACAGCCTCGATGCCGGTGTGGCGTGGTGCTTTGAAGGTGAGATGTACACTTTTTGAGGAGAAAAATACTGACAGGCGCAAAAGGGCTGACGATCCGGCTGGCACAAAGCCTTGGACTGCACCTTGAGGTGCCTCCATCCACGGCAGAAAGCCTGCAGTGGCTCCGAAAGGAGCTCTGGTGCGTAAAAACACAACATCTTGCGTCGAATCTACGTTAACTTGGGAGCCAGGTGGCGCATCGTATGGCAAGAAAGCTCACTTGCCTTGGCTTTCGACAGACCTTCGACCCTCCCGATCCAAAGAACGCCCCTCAACACCGGATCCAGCGAGTTATCCTACATTGACTGCATGAAAAAAATCTGCCAAATTGGCATTGAAATTGTCCGCGAGCGTTCGAACAGAGCAGCCGGGCAGTTCAGTTCTGAAGATATATCTCGACACCAGGATATCCTCAACGAAATGGCACAGGAGGCTGCACCGTACCTCAAGGATGTGACGCTTTGCCACACGACCAAAGCTCGGCTCGAATACTGGAGCTTGTACCTACACCGGTCCTACGTCAATGCTGAGCTCTACAGGACCCTTCTAAGCGACCGCAGCCCCAGCCCCGACGATATGGATGCCTACGTGCGATGCCTGAGTGGCACAGTTACCGGCTTCCTTCACCTGCAGGTCACCGCTCCCGCAGTCAAGCAATCCTCAATATTCGTGCAGAGAGCGCTGAGCTCTGCTCTGATGTTGTGCACCATGGACGACCTTACGAGGACGAGGCCAGCCCAGTATCTGGTCCACAATTTTATCACGGTCATGGAGAGCCCGTGCACACACTGCGCCGAGGCACACCTGCCTACACCTTTCTCCAAATCCATTGCGAAACTACAGGACATGGCGGCGATGCGGTGGCCTTCGAATCCTCCGAGCTTTTCGAGTGGTCGGACGCCGCCAGGGACGACCACGAGTCACGAATTGATGAACTGAAAAGAACGACACGGACTGTCGGTAATAAACAGATTACGATTATCTAGCTTTGTCATATTGACCATTTTTGGTTGACAGCCCAACAGGCCTGATTTGCTCGAGGTCTTTTGCATCCCCCAGGACGTGGAAGGGTCACACCACCCGGGGAAATTCTACGGGGTACTGAACTTAAAGGAAAGGCATGCCCAGGAATGACGGCGGCTCACAAAGGCCACAGAACCGGAAAAGGTTTGCGAACACCGCTGGCCCGGAAAAGACATGCGGTTGCACTCTTTGAGAGTACTTGTGCGACAGCGAAGCGACTGGAATTTATAGAGGGGTTCTGTGGCACACGGTCCCAGAGTTTGCTATACTATATAATATCATCTCCCTCTACTGACTCACCTCACTTCCGTTCCATAACATCAATCTTCTTTCCTCAATTTTCCTTCCCCCTTTACGGACACAGTGGCTGGAATTGGCTGGTTTGAATTTGGCCTGGATCACAACAGACACTGCGCGGTACTAGCTGAACACTTCTCTATCAGTCACTAACACGAGCCACTGTTATGTCTTTACTGCGGTAACGTCCGGCCATGACGATCGTCGAGGTACAGAGATCCTGCCACTCAAAAGGGGCCGCTCCCGAACATACCCAGACTGTTATGAAGGCTGCCTTTGTGGGCTGATGCCATTACCTCGCTCGCCCCATGCACAAGGGGTTTTGCGCTTCTCTACCGAGCACACTCCGTGAGACATGCGATCGCATTTCCCTCGACACCGGCATCAAGGTCCTCGAGTTTTTGATGATGGAGATTAATTCTGGGTCGTCTGGGTCGTCCCATTGCGACTTCTGGGAAAGAATCTCATTGGCCCCGTCAAACAGGGCTACAGCCTCACAGACCCTGGACCGCCGAAGCCGCCGAAGCCACCGAGCAAATCCGAGCTGGCCGCTGCTGGCCTAGCTCGACTAGGAAATGTTTCCAAGCCAGTCAGTGGAGCTAATGCATCACTGGTGGAATCAGTGGAATCGGCCAGCCATGCCGAACCCGAACCCAGGGCCACCAGGGCGACCTGGGCCACTACTCGCAACTACTTGGACGACGAATCCTCCACTATTAGCCATGCACATGTGCACGCCCTCTTCCCCCAGTTTGATCGTCCGATCGTTCGATCTTCCCTTGGGCCAGCCGCCTGGAAATTTGCCATGGAATCGGCACTCACCACCCAGAAGGCGACAATGGACTACCTAGGGGGTGGATTGTCGTCGGTAGAGTTTCTTGTGCGAAGCTCGGCTCTTGCGTCTGGCCAGCCCTGACCTTCTGGAAACGGAGGGGGGGCGTTTCCTTATTACCTTCTTATTAGGTACTTGAACTGTGCAACGGAACCACCCCTCGCCGGCCAAGCTTGCAAACTGACGCAAGCGGAGCTGTTGTGAAGATCTCAGGGAAATGTATTATATCAACTCTGTGTGATAACGGAGCTTCTCTCTTTCTGAGCCTTTTCCCTTCCTATCTTAACCCCCCTGAGGGACAAAAAACAATATACTCATTCGGATCATCGAGTCTGTTTACCCAAGAACTTGTCCCCGAGGACGTCGTGTCTTAGGGGGGAAAAACATCATTCGCGGTTTTTACCTGTATGGACTATATGCCAATGTCTGCCCACTCTCTTGTGGACTTTGGCGTCAGCAATGGGGTGGGTGTATCATTGAACCCTTCGGGGTATCCCCTTTGATAGCGCTGTCTGAATATTGACCATTGGAATTTTCTTGTCGCAGCCTTTAAATGACATTGACTTTTCGATCTTTCAGCCGTTCATACGGAACGAGTATCTTAAAGAGCAACCGGGCTTCGTACCGTCAGATCAGCAACAACAACAACAGCAGCACCTACACAATGTCATATTCCCCGGTCAACCACTCGGTACCGGCGCCGGTCCTCCCGCGCAGTTCCCTCTGTCGCCGCCCATATCGTTTGTCGACTACGAGACGCTCCAATCCACGACCCCGGACGACTGCTACCACTCGAGCACGGGTAATTTCGAGCCTCAGGTTTCGGAGGAGGACGACTCACCCCAAAGCCGCCAGGAGCAGCTAGAGGGTTCGAAGGTCAACGCGGTCGTCGCCGCACCACCACCCGTCAACTGGTCGAATGTCGTTCCTTGGGTCTCGACCAAGCCGCCCTCGTCGCGCGGACGCCCACGGGGTGGGAAACGAAGAGCCGCCGCGGCGCGAAATGGAGAGGCTATAGCGGTCCCAACGACGGGGAAACCACCGGGCGCCAAACGAGGGAGGAAACCCCGAGCGGCGAGACAGCAAGCGACCAGGGCTCCGACGGAGGAGGACGACAAGGCCGCGCTCAAGGAAGCCAAGGCGGCGCACTCGGTTGTGGAGCGGCGGTACCGCGACAACCTCAACGGGAAGATGAGCCAGCTGTACTACGTGCTGCGGGAGGTGAACTCGCCGGGCCCGCACTCGCGGTTGTCGAGCACAAGCGGCGGTAGCGGCACCAGCGAAATCACGACACCCCTCCCTGCGTTCCAACGGCCGAGTCGAGTCCGCAAATCCGAGATCCTCAACAGCGCCATCGACTACATCCACCAGTCCGAGGTGGAGATGCGGCACATGGCCGACGAGATCAAGCACCTGCAGGACAAGGAGCGGACGATCCGGAACCTGGTCAAGTGCGAGGAGTGGTCTGTGCTGAGGGCACTTTTAAGTGCATGATTTTTGCTTGGGGTTGGGTCGGAGGTGACTGGGTCAATGAATGCATTTACGCGTGTGCATGGATTATCTGCACATACGTTTTTGCTCGTGCGAGTGTAAGGGGAACGAGGTGAAGCGAGGTTAACGGGCACGAACGATTGGTAGGGGAGAGAGGTGGTCTATCAACACCACTGGGGGATATTCTGGCGACCAGGAGAAATCCTGCACTCGCACAGAGACTATGCAGTGTCGAGCCAGTGTCAAAGACCTGGGTCGAGAGGAAGAAGCCAACAATCGATCAACAATAAACAACAAACTATCTTCAACAAACGCGAGAAGCAAGAAATATGTCGTGAGAAGTAGTCATCTCAGCCTCGAGAGCTGATTGGGAGGGACATGGGAAACGGGTCGTCGACAGATGAAATTACCGGGCGTAGTCACCTGTCTGTCCCGACTACAGCCAGCCCTAGGGAGGAGTTCGTGCGGTTATTTTTGGGACGAGGATTGGGGATTTTCATGTATAAAGAGGAACTTGTCGTTTGGTCATGATGCTTTTTATTAACGGGTGACAAGTCGACGGCTCCACCGTAGGGGAACAGAAGGGAGGTCAAGGTCAATATAGAATATTTATCAGTTTATCATCTTGGTTGTCTGTTTGTTTTCTCTTCTTTGGTGATCTCATGTCACGTCGCAGGTCCAGTAGGTCCAGCATGTCCCAGTAATCTCGGTGTACAGTTAGTTCTACACTCTGCACTCGACAGAAGCGAACCAGCATGAAGAGAAGTAATTATCCCGTAGAGGGGAGAAGATGTGGAAAAGGACCCGTGACTCGTATCCCGTATCCAATATGGCCAATCGCTTGCTGCGTGACCACGGATCACGTATCACGTATTGCGCACCTATCGCTCATCTCTTCTGAGTAAAAAGTCAGTGTAGTGGATGATGGAGCGAGTACCCGTTATCTACCCCCCAAAGGACCAAGTGTTGTATCTACCTATCTATCTATCAACCAACCTCTGGTACATTCCCATCGATTACATTGCATTTATATGACAACAGCACTGGTGACACTGGGCAATTCTTATTAGACGTCGGCACACATTGCGATCGGCCGATCTAGGGAGCCATTTGTTACCCTTTTTTTTCGCTTCTTAAAACCACTTGTACTTGACTACGTGATTATCTAGGGCACTAAGGAGTCGGTGGGCACGAGGGAGGGCTGGGAGGGTAGGCGACACCGACGATCTCACCGAACCCAAGACCCGCACCAGCAGGGTACCGGTGGGAGGATCGGCGAGGGACTCAACCGCTCTCTGATCATCAGGAGTAAAAACGGCAAGGGAGGATTTGGGGGAGAAGAAACGAGCGAGCGAGTGAGGTATTGATGTCGATGTCGAAAATGACGAGTCCTTTGGTAGCGCCGTAGGTGTTTGGATACATTAGGTGCTGTACATACTTGTAGGTAGTTATTTGATAGGTACTAGGTAAGAGGTAAGTATAGCTGTATGGATACCAGCACAAGTAATACATAGCCGTGGTAGGTTACCCTTTTTTGGATCGTGGACAATGCACAAATGCCCACTGCCAAATGCATAAAGACTATCCAAAATACCTGATGTTAGTGCCAGGTGGGTATGCATTGCATCATCGCCTAGTATATGCACAATTGCCTACCAGTGCCTACCCTGCCTACTTAGCTTGCTAGGTACCGATCATTAGTGTCTCTCGTCCATTAACCGCTTCAGGAAGGATCTGGTCCGCAACTCAATGGCTCGGACTAACTCAGACTTGTACCTCGCACAAGTAGTCGATAACTGATAGAGGATGGGTACAAGTACAAGTAAACCAGCCCGGGTAGTTCACCCGCGAACACTCACTAACGCAGTCTCCCAGTAGGTAACCCGATGGCCTTGTCATCTACAAGCATCTACTCCGTAGAACTAACTCGCTCTCGCTACTTACTTACGTAGCACAACGGAGCTTTTAACGGAGTAAGGAAAAAAGGGTAACAAAAGAATATGGTCAAAAAAAATCGTGGTCATGACGCCAATTTCATTTGGACTATCTCCTTCAAAGCATCGCAGTCGCCTTCGCACCGCACCATGCGCTGCAGGACCGCCAGTTGATTCTGTAACCGCACAATCTCATCCGACATGTGCCTCATCTCTAGCTCCGACTCGTTGATGTACTGCAGGGCATTGCTCAAAATGTCCGATTTCCGCGGTTGCGGTGGTTCCCGTTGCTGTGACTGTGACTGCGACTGTGACTCCCGCCACTGTGGTGATGATTCGCTGTCGTCACTGTTGTTGGCGCTGCTGGCGCTGCTGGACATGCGGCTCGTCCCCTCCAGCGTGCGGTGCAGCTGCCACATCTTTGCGTTGAGGTTGTTCCGGTATTTGCGCTCAATGGCCGAGTGCGTCTGCTTGGCCAGCGTCCGCTCGAGATCATCGCTGTCACTCGAAGTGGTCCTCTTGAGCTTGGAGACTCGCTGCGAGTGCGGCTGTCTTCTTGATGCCGTGTTTGTGCGCTTCTCCCGGCTCCCTGCCCGCCGGGCCGTCGAATTCTGTGATGCCGCAGTCGTCACAGCGCAATCTTCAACTTCGGAAGAAGCCGAGGACTCAGAAAGAGCCAGCTCGAAATCGGAGAGCTGGTAATCTCTGGTAGAATCGCTCTTTACCACCTCATCCTCGCCAGCATACACTGGGAGGTTGTTGGGGCTGTGGGACCGCATTGGGTCTGACACATACGGGAGAAATGATGTGTTTGCAGTGGTGAATGACTGGGTTGGAGTCTTCTGATACATGAGGCTTGCATCGACAGTATTCCAGGGATATTGAGATTGGTTATAGTATTGCCGTGACTGGCCAAAGTTTGTAGTATTGGACTGGTCGTACGAGGCTAGAGGGTTTGACGCGCACCCAAAGAGACCGTCCATGTCGGCGTTGGTTAGGGTAAAGTTGTACCAGTCGTCCATGTCCATCGTGGAGTCTTGTTGAGGGATGATGGTATCCATTGCTAAGGACTTGTAAGATTGAGAAGGGCTGGTAATAGCGGTAATGATTCAAAGTGTAGAGTTGGATCGATGTTGGTGTTGGTGTTGGAGCTGGAGATCCATTGTGGCAAGGAGGGCACGGACAGCGTCATATATAATTGAGGCTTTGTAGCCATCTTGGGACGATCTCGAGCGAGCGTGCCTTCGTGCTTGACTTCGGAGATGATGCAAACAGATTCGGTTGAGAGGATTGAAACTCGGAGATGACGAAAATCAGAAATCTACTGCCACCAAAGTGTAGACACGTGTAGATCGTGTAGGTCAGAGTGAGACCAGTCGAGACCTCGCGGATCACGGAGGACAAGCGGAGCGCAGCGCTGCAATACCAGAGAGTCGGCAGTATTGAACAGAGAGATGCGCACTCAATGCAACGACGGAGTATCTACGGGTACAAGAATGCCCCTGATTATTAGGCTTATCGTCTACCTACGAGTAGCGAGCGAGATCTCGGGGCACGTTCTTGGGCGTTTATGTCCTAGGGGGGCCTAGTACAAAGTTCACGGGCACTTTGGGTATCTTGGGTCTCTTCCCAAGGGACACGGGGTTCTCCCTAGCTTATAAGGATCCCTAAGATAGGTACGCAGCCAGGCCCAGACTCGCTCCGACCATTGTGCGCCGCATGTCCGAGCAACACCTGAGCACCTGAGCCAAGCCTTATGGCCGTGCCTGGCCATCTCCACTCTCAAGTACTTGTTCGCTACGCATCGCTGTTCCACAACCAATCCGAGTCCACGATAACCTGCTCCTCTCTCGCCCGGGCCTCGTCGGTCATCAACACACCACCTCTCCGAAATACATCCGAGCCTGTCCGAGTTAATCACCTCCGAGTTGAGTCCCTGAACAACGTGTTATGCTTCAAAAAGGGGCTTGTTCCCAGCGAACCTGGTATTACTACAAAGCTACGAGAAAAATCAAAAGGGAAAAGAGAGCGGACAAGGAGACACGGAAAACTCAACTTCTATCCCAAACGCAGCCGAAATGCCACGCATTTTACACGCCACAAGGCTACACACTCAGATCTCCCCAAAATACTTCCGGATACCGAAACAAAAGGTCAGAGGAACGCAATCCTCAAACCGGAGATATACCCTGCGATCCCCATAGGATCTTCTCCATCAACTCATACGGCGAGTCCTCAGACCGCCCGCCGTCGTCCCCAGATGCTTCATTCGAGGGATGCCCATAATACATCAGAGTGTCCGAGCTTGTGCTTCGCTCCCACGCTGGTATGGTATCGCCGCTCGCACTGTACTCGGTCCCAACCTCGGAGCCGTGGTGGGCATTGAGACGAGCCAGCGCCCGCACAGCTCGGGCAATGGGAGCAGAGTGCTCATTGGGATCCAGCGACGAGTTGATGCTCGACATGACCACAATCAGCTTGTCAAGCAATGTCCGCACCCGGGGCTTACTATGAGGCTGTTTCAGAATCCCAAGCAGCAGCGCCGAGCTCAGAGACCGATGCACCGCTGCCCATGATTGTGTGGCAAACCGAGTCACGTTGGACAATCCCAGAAATGCATCCACCGTGTTGGCCATATTCTCCAAGCATGTGGCCCGGAAGTTGCCTAGTTCCGACGAGGTCTGCCTGCGTTTCAACGCGGACCGATACAGCTCCGATAAGATATATGACCGATGAAGATAGAGGTTCCAATGCTCTAGTTGGTCCCTCATTGACTGGCACGCCGTCGCGTCTTTAAGGTGGTGAAGCGCATGGTCCATCATTCTCGACAAATCCTCCTGATGACGGTTGATCCGTATCAGTTCTTGCCGGGGGTCCGTGTGTTTACTCCTCTCCCGCACAATTTCGAGCCCTGTCTCGCACAAGATCTTCATACAGTCGGTATATGATAACCACGTGTTGTCGACGGGCTGTACGGATTTGTGATGCGAGATGGTAGGAGTCGATGACGCTCGGTCGAATGTAATCGAGATGAGACTGTCCTGCCAAACGATCCGCCACCTATGAGTGTTGTCAGTGAGAACGCTCAGTGAGAACGCTCGGATGGCGCCAATTGAAAAGTCGCAGTGACTTACCAAAGCTCCTCCCGGACCGACCTCTCAGCCTCGCTGCTAGTCCGGTAGGTCTTTTGATGGAGACCAAGGCTCTGTCCGATCCGGATAGTCAGCCCTTTCGGGGCGGTCAGCAGAATAATCTCCACTCGAATATCAGCGCTTACCGAGCAAGCACCAGGCGATGCCAGAATTCATGTTATTGGAAATGACGTTCCCCAGCACCAGCAACGTCTGGATATCCAGCAACTTGGAGTTGGACAAGTAATTGATTATGCGGAGACATTCATATGCACAGCACACTACACCACGGTAAGCTCTTGGTTTCACCGCCAACGGACTGCTTCTCACCATAGACCTGACTGGTCAGTTGGCGTTCTTTATGCGGCAATGACGAACACTGGTAACCGGAAGCGAGAATGGCGAACAGTAACCCCACCCAGTGGAGGGTTTTCCCGTATATGTTGTCATTCGAAAGAGCCTCGTAAGGAGCATCCCTGCTCGCGGCAGCCTTGTTGATGAGGAAGTGGGTGAGTTCGCCCTCAAACTGTTTAATGTCCACTACTCCAGGGAAAAGAACATGAGCCGTGTCGCGGTATTGTGCAAAGTATTGCAGGCAATCGGCGTCGGTTGGCAACAGCCTGCACATTGCCTGCAGTCTGGCATAAGATCCGTGGGGTAAACCCCATAGGTCCACGAAAGGGTAGGTGGCACTCTCGTTATCTAGACCAAACAGAGGTAGGATGCTTTTGCCGAGTACATCCTGGGCATCATACTCGTTGGGGTCACTCTTGAGCGAAAATACCATGGCCGGGACCGAATTGCCGCCCAGGTGGACGGTCTCACCCGTGACTTCATTGCTGGTGTGGATGGCAAAGTTGTCCTGGTCGACACCTTCACTGCTCGAGTCTCCTCCCGTTCTCTCGACCTTGGGCCTGCCCACCAGCGTCGAGGGAGACCCATCCCTTCCCGGCAGATCTTTCAGCTCGGTACGCAGCTCTTGAATGGCCTGTTCGATCGTCTGCAATCTCTCACTGATCCTGTTCCACCCCATGGGCTGTCCTTCGATCGGAGTGCTGGGTGGGATTTCCTGGCCGGCAATTGTTATCGTCGTGGTGGTGTTCGCATCGATATTCGCGCGCTTGGACAAGGGCTCATAGAGGCAGAGCTCAGGGTGGTTACGGTCGATGCATTTTTGACAGGGGTGTTGATAGTTGCAACCCACTTTCCTCTGGCGACAGGGATGGCAGGCCTTTTGCCCGCGGGCCTTGCGCTTGCGACGTAGACGTTCATTGATCTCTTCCTGAGTCAACGCTTCCACCTTTGGTTGTGCCTCGTCCCCTGGGGTGGTTATCTGGTAGTGGCCCCGGCTCGAATCCATTGCAAACGAGCACTTTCGGAGGACGTGCGCGGTGGGCGCTATCCGAAAACTACCGCAAGAAGAAGCTGGGCGGAGGGGAGGGGGGGCCACTACCCAGCTCTTCGTGGGTGGCCCTCGCGAACTTGGGGCTTGGGGACCTCTGGAGAAGGAGGGAGAGGAGCAAGATTAAGAGTGATTGTTTGGCATATGGTCCTGCCCCAAAAAAGGCCGAGGTGAGCGACGGAGCGACAAAACTGGACAAGAGATTGGGAGAAAAATCGGGGATCGGCTGATATTGAAGGAAGAGAGAGCCGCAATAGGCTCCGTGGGCCGTGGCTTCCTTGTGTGAGTGTGTTGTGCTTGGCTGGCAGTTGGGAGGAGGGAAATGCGATCCCGCACCTGTGCCCTGTACTGAGTAAGTAACAGGATCGGGAAGGTGAGGCGGGCACAAGTTTAGCCCAAGTACATGGACTCAGTTTTTTTTTTTCGGCGGGTTCGGCGGCCTCGGGGACCAGATCGTAGGCTGTACATACGGAGTAGTAGTGGGCTGTTCTAAGGCTGTCCCTCGTGGGTTTGGCCCCATGTCGAAATCTACTTTCCTTACTCGTAACTGCCCAAAGTCGCTAAAACCGGAGCCATGGAATCTCTGTCTGGGCCCCCCCCCCCTCTTCCCTAAACTACAAACAAAGTACCTACCGAGCGAGCGAGTCGTCATTCCAAGGGAACTATTTAAGCATGCGTGTGGTCCCCCTTGGGTCCCCCCCTGTCTCCCTTTACGCCCCGCATCGCGAAAACGGGGGACCCAGCACGCCAGAAAAGGCGTTCGTCGTCGTCGTCGTGTCGGAGCTCATTTCCTTTTTGTCCAAAAACCCGCCCGCCGGTCGAGAAAGTCCACACCGCGCGTTTGTCAATTTGTGCATTGCATCCCCGTGTTCCGAGTACGAGGGTTACTTGCACAAAAGTAGTGCGGCCGGTACTGGTTGACTGAGTCGATGCCACTACCGTCGCCTTCGCCACTTGCCATTCACTACTGAGGAAACACCCCGTTCTGTGGCGAAAGGGAAAAGGCAAAAGGCAAAAGGCAAAAGGGCGGTTGCGTCACACAAAATGCGAGGAGAGGAGGTGAACTAGGCTGGAAAGCGTCCTGTGACGGACTACGCTAGGCTGTATCACCTCGCTTATATCAATGGTGACTTGGGGAAGTGCAAAGGGATTGCAGTTCGGGCCTAGAAATCACGATCGTGTCTGCAATGCTACTCGGTACTGCTGGTGGATATCAAAAGTGTCGTCAAGATCTGACATGACCCAAGATGATTGGGATTCCATCCGTACGACACGATGACGAGCTGTCCATACCGGTACACCTGGAAGGCTTGTACACTACGGAATACTTGCGCACTATTCTCCTCGACTAGGATATCAGACTGTCGCTGTTGTCGCTGCTATCCCTTCCGACAATGCACTACAAGTAAAAATCGAGTATGACGATTCCGGATGACTTATCGTGATATTGACGCCCTTGAGCGACTAGAATATCAAAATAATAAGCTCTTCGCCAACTTTGCCACCTCAATCAATTGATCATCACGCCCTCCATCTGTGATGCACTCACAGACTTGATGATTGAAAGTCTCCCAGACCCAGAGATATCGCGAATTCGATCTGACCATGCTCGCGAACCCGGCCCTGATGGCCAATGAATCCATTGAGTCTTGATCCGGGATCGATTGCTGGGACCTGGGGGGCTTGGTCACCTCCCAAAAGTGGCCGACTTGGACGCATTCCAAGATCAAGGTCGCCAGTCCGGCAGCGATGGCCGTGGCGACCGAAGAACCCTCATGGACATACCCTAGCTCCTTGTCCGGGTTGCTCCCCCTCAGGGGGATCTTGTGGCCAGGAAAGAGAAAGTCGATCTTGTGTTCGTCGACGTATTGGGCGTTGTTGCCCATGGCCGTGGCGGCGACGATGCGGATGACGTTCTCTTGATCCGCGTGTTTTGGGTAGGTTTCGTCATTGCCTGTCTTGCCCTGGTCGCCTGACGCGCACAACATGATGGTTCTTTGTCGGACGGCCCTGGTTATGGCCTCGTCAAACTCTTTCCGCAGTTCCTTGTCTTCTGGCCGTCTGACGGACCAGGACATGGAGATGACCCTGGCTCCGCAGTCGACGGCGTGGTTGATAGCCTGAAAGAAAAGGTGCCATATTAACGGTTTGTCCACAATGATGATAAGCCACTAGGAAATAATGACCAATACTAACATCAACGGCGCTGGCTACGACGATAGTTAGCCTGTTTGGATCCTGTGTCGCTGGTCTGGTCGCTACCTTGATGATGTAGATATCCGCCGTCGGGCAGATTTTGCGGATGAACCTTGCCATGATGGTTCCATGACCGCTGTCAGAAATCCAATATGGATAGTTTCTTTGCCCTGCGTCGTCGAAGGCGAAACTTCTCCCGAGGTATTCCCTGCCCTGAAGCGAACTGTGTGTAGTGTCGACACCGTCGTCAATCAAGGCAACTCGGATCGACTTGAAGTTGTTCTCTGCGTCTCTCGCTGGGCGTTCTCGGACCTTGAGAAAGGCAGTCGTGAAGTTCTCCATGCACTGCATCCAGCGATGTTGATCCATCTCGGCCGCCGGCCTGTCGTTATCAGCCGGCTTAGATTCAAGAGACGTCTTCGCCGCAAGGTGGATTATTTGGGGGCCAGTGATTTCGCTGTCCGCGGCGACTTCATGTTTCATTGATATGTGAGAGCCTGCTGAACATGGGCGGAATAGTCCAGAATCCAGACGGAGTGATCCGGATGCCAAAGTCGCGCTATCGTCCAGTATTGCACTCGCACTCCTCTCTTGTGACGGTGGCCTTCTTTTCTCTGCCACGAGCGACCAGTTGCGTATCAGACGATCATCCAAGCCTTTCAGTTGCTCCGACATGTTCGAAGACAGGTTAGGACTGTCCTGTTATAGTGATAAGGAACTCAGCAATGAGAAGTTATCGAGGGTCGAGTATAAAGGAAAGACACAATACCTCTGGAGAGAAGATGAAAATCTTTGACAGTTTGCCATACTGAGCTAGCATGGATAGTCCTTCAGCCTCGCTCCAAGCACGTAAGATGGCGTTGTTACCACCCCAATATAGATATAATTCCTTCAAATTCTTGCCGATCTTGAAGATGGTAGAGGGACACAAGTCCGGCCGGCGCCAGTCTAAGACCTCCACGTCGGCTCTGGCGATGGCGCGCCCTATCGCGTCGTAGCTGTGATAGTTTGGTTTCATGTCGTCGACGATGACATGCAGGATTCGTTTCACACCTTTACTTTGTAACCAGCCCAGGATACGTGTGGCATCGTTGCGGCCCTTTAAGACAACTCGGTCGTCATCCTTATCCGGCTTGAACTTGATGTTTGCAATCGATACGTATTTTAACGTCGTCTCAAAGTCAAGTTTATTCCAGTGACTTTCAAACTGGGCAAACGTCATGTCAGTCGATGGGGCGGGCATGTAATCAAACCACAACTCTTGGTCTGGGAGTTCAACTTTTAGTCTTGTATGTCCTAGTCTTGGAGACCTGAGGGTGGGTGGGCATGCTCTCTTACTCTTCTCATTTGGGATATACAAGCAGCGGTACGCAGCATCGCATGACATGTCCCTCAGACTCTCAAGCTTCAATTTGTCCTGGATTAATTTTGCTGTTTCGTCGGTGACGTCCGGACTTCCTAATCTCCTGTTAGAGCCCCAGGATCCTGCTGACAAGTCCAGTTCGGCAGCCTTCGTATCCAGGGGTTTTGAGCCACTATGGCTTGCCGGTTTTGACAGAACATGATACTGGTATGGCGAGTGCCCAGTGAAGTCTTTCTTTTGGAGCACAGAACGGCGGCGGGAAATGAGCTCCCGAACGATCTCGAGACGTCCAGGAGTGCACTTTGAATATTCGACCGCCAGATGAAGGGGCGTATGCCCGTGGATATCTTGAGCAAGCAACATGTCATCTGGTGCTAGGGATATGATAGCCAGGAGTAATTTGTTGGCAGCGAGTAGGCTCCTGCTGTACATGGCGTCATGCAAGAACGTGTTTCGCATCCAGATAGCGGCCCAGGTGGCTTTGCCCTTCTCAATGGTTTGACGGACATTCTTGACGGTCAAAGGCAGACTTGGCTCTCCTGAAACTGCACAAAGAAAGTCATGATTGCCTCTTCGAATGGCTGTGTGTAGAGGCGTATTCGACTCGCCGTCCCGTTCCACCAACAGGTTCATGCCACCCGGGTGCAAGAGCATTCTTGCCACTAGCTTCTGAACAGCCAGCCTCGTTGAAGGCGATCTGTTGTCCTCCTAACTCGAGGCTAGAAAATGCAGAAAATTTTCACCCCGCAACCTGCTGGTGGCCATCACAAGGCTGTCACCGCGCTCTGCGACGAGTTGCTTCGACCGCTGACGCCGGCTGGCGTTCTCGGTTTCTGGCATTTTTTCGATCTCTTTGGCGCGCTCCAAAACAGTCTCAAACAGGACTAGAGCTGGATCGGGACAAGAGCTGGGCGGCGACAGCACATTCGCTATTGACGTAAGTTCTACGCGAGGTTTTGAATGATCCATTGCCAAAGCAATGACTAGAACCCTTGGTTCCACGTTGCGAGAGTAGTAGGTATGTAGGTATCGACGTAGGTGTGTAAATGGCGTGTAGCTCGCCGAGAGTAATGAATGCGTCTGACCGAGTAATGTGTACTCGGTACTGAGTAGTTTAAGTGTCACGCATGGTGTGAGGTGCCACTGCTTTGCTGCCTCCCACCACCTCCCCGAATACGAGGAATCGATGCATTGAGCCGAGGGGAGGTCATGCAGGTGTCTCGATTGTCATTGGCACAATGATGCGTCTCGGTGCCCAAATATCAATGCCCCAGTCCATTGTCATTGTCATTGTAATTGGCACAGGAATGACGTGCGTAAAATGCTGTCGGGCTGTGCCTTGTCAAGTCAACCCACTCCCTTTTCTGCCTCTCAAAATCCTGTCGAGCCGCTATGTTCATCTAATCCATCTTAAATAGCGTTAGCCTCAGTGACCTGCTCGCGCGGCCTTGCCGTCGCCTCAATATCACCTCATCACTCATCATGGCGTTCCACGAGGCTGAGCACAACGTGCGGGGCTTGGCTGCGGATAACGACGAGAATAGTCCCATGTTATTTGAGGCTCCGCTCTTCGTCAGTGGTGATGATGACGATACATTTCATGTCAAGAACCAGTCCCTGACAGAATGGCAGCGGCGCATTGTCATGGAGCGCCTCACAAAGGCCTGTACGATTCAATGCTTCCTCATCAGTGTTCTCCACGGGAAACTGAACAAGACTCCCGAATCGCCGTCGGCTACCCTGATGGTGTTCAAGTTCCGCCTGGATCCTATCAAGCACGGCCGACGGCTTATCCGCGCTCGTATAGATATCGAGTTCTTTGCCGAGGATCGCGAGGATGCTGTCCCTACAGTCTTGGCTGTTGGGTTAGACGACCGCTGGACCATTGGGCCTACCGCAGACCACGAGGATGTTGTAAAGGGAGGAAATGTCAACTTCGGCGTCGCGGGAATCCCCTTTGTGAGCATCGGGGTAGAGGCATCACTCAGCAAAACTGGCGGCCGTGATATTCACGATGCCACCACCATCACTGGAGGGACGCATTTTGGCGAGGGCATCGACGCTGGTGCCCACACGGCCTGCGGATGGACTCTGCTGGAAACCAACAGCGAAAGACAGGCGTCCCTTATTCATTCACCGTGCCCGTTCTCCTTGAACGGCACCACGACAAAAAGTTCAAGGCGTGTGTGCATTTGGCGGCCAAGGGTAACACGCGAACGACTATCGAGTGGATGTTCAACAAGATCCCTGTGGATGATCCGGTGCTCTTCAACCCTACTGTCGATAGACGAGGGAACATGACAGAAGCGAAATATACAAAGGATGAGCTTGGGAAATGGGAGCACAAAATGGAACAACTCACCCATGTCATCTGCCGCACGGTTTATCGGGGCGCCGAGAGGGAGATCTAAACATCGCCATGCCGAGTTACAGTATAAGCTGTACTGGTTCATATCAGAAAGTCGGGAGTATTTGACTTTGTGCATGGGACGATGAACTCGGTAGAGATATCCTTGACTCGGCAATACTAAAACAAGTGGCCTGTGGGAGTAGCATCAGGGACTGGTCTTGTGTACGCAGGGACCAATCAAATCTTTCAGTCAAGTCAGTTCTTGAGTTGAATAGATGAGTAGGAAAGGTTCAAGGGAACTGACTCGTATTCGTACTTGCCACAAACTTTGCAACATACCTAGGTAGCCACGTAGCCCCTGTGCTCCTTCTCTCCTTTCACTCTGCAATAAGGTACCTACCTGCCTTATCTTTCCTCATTCTCATGCTCATGCTCATGCTCGGACTCACTCCCTACTTTGGAGAAGATGGATACCTACCAACCTAATTACGGTAGTAAATGCTCGTAGATCTCCGTCTCGTTGCTGGCTGTCGCATCATGTGTACCCTACCTACTAACGAGTACGACGTACTTGCGTACAGTATATAGATTATGACTCCCAAACCCTTCCAGATGCGCCGTTGTCGATTCCCCAGCGAGCCAGAGCAAGTTAAACCCCACTGCCAAGGCCAGGCAACAATGGCCAAGCACCGAACTAGAGGCCACCAAGCGCCCAGGCGCCCCAGGCATTAGTCACGCGAGTCACGCCAGTCTCGATACGGTATTTCTCTACGAACCATTTCACCTCAAACTTCACAGCTATGAGCACGAGAACTCGTGGTACGTACCTAAGGAGTACGCAAAGAGTTGTATCGAGTGCGAATAATCATTCTGTCGGGTTATGGGAATAGGGACTGGTGAGGGGACAAGGCACAACGAGATCAACCACTCATCACAACACTATCCACTACTCTCTCCAACGCTGGACAAGTAGGTACTGTAGAAAGACAGAGACCATAAGCGACGAGTACTGCGTGCATCTCACTGTGTGGAGCGGGACTAATTCCATCAAAAGTCTGTTGCAAAAGGGCGGACGAGCGACGAGCGAAGCGAGCAGATGACTGACTAATTCCTGTCTGTATAAAGAGACCTGCCTGCCTGGCTTGTTGTGTCTATTTGTCTGCTTGTCCGTCAACTTGCATACCTCCCTATATACCAATCTACCCACCTAGCGACTTGCCCTCCCGCCAGGAAAAGCTCGGCGTCCAACTCATCACACAAACTGCATCGTATCTTACCTCAGCCGTTCCACCTCCTCTTGAAACCATCTCCACGCGACAAGAACAGTTCGTCTCTGTCAGGCCAACCGCCCTACATATATAGGAGAGAGTAGACATCGCCCTTCATCTCAACCAAACTCAACAACAAAACCACACCGCAATAATACCTCCCAGCCCCACCTCAATCAAAATGTCATCCCCAGCGAACGACAAATCCAAGTCTGCGAGCTTGAACGCCGAGACTGCCTCCATCCAGAGCACTTCGACCATGTCGAGTCTCAAGGCTCTGCTGCACCCCAAGAACAAAAAGGAGAAAACCCGCGTCCCACCCGAGACCATGGAACAGAAGACCACGAGGAGGGAGGCTACTGCCACCTATATGGCGATGAGATAGATTTGCCGACACGGAAGATACACAGCAGAAACTGGGGAGACAGGGTCAGGATACAACCCACCACGCTATAATGAACGATGCCGATATAATGAGGTTGGATAGGTTGTCAGTGAGCGCCATCTAGTCTGAGATTCTGTAGAAATGAAGATTCCCATTGAGTGTTGTCTGGCGTCATTTTCCACGTGTCAAGGAGTGCCGGCTGACTTCCTTGCTGACATCCAGCCTTACCACGTGGGTGTCATCTGGCCCCTATTTCACCCATAATATAAAAGGCACCGAGACTCGTACCACTCTGTCTGCTTCTTGGCTCATGCCCCAATCGCCACAGAAAATGCCCATCGATAATGCCCGCGCCGAACATGTAAGGATCGAGTCACGGATGATTCTTGAAGCGTGTCCACTGTCCACCTGGCCAAAATTTTACTTAAAAGACTCCGTGAATGGCGCCAAAGTGTCCATCTTTTATTAAGTCGCCAGGGTCGCGTCGATTGTTGGCCAAGCATCTCGGCCACAAACAAGCTCGGCTGGAGATCTGAAAATTCGGCATGGCGAACACCGCATCCCCTTATCGGAAAAGCTTCTGTTGATCAACGGCGGGACTGGTCTGTTATCTCCGCTCCCCTGGTGACAGCCGAGATGGTTACGGCCTCTCGAGATTGATCAGAAACGGAAGTCCGCTGGTTTCCACTATGCAAAGTTCTGTTAATCGAGAAGCAGAGGATTCGATGCCACGGCCTTACTCGGTTCACTGCTCACTGCTCTAGCTGAGTGCCAACTTGCTGAGTCATTGACCGAGCTTATGAGCGAGCTAACGACCGAGCTCGTCTGCCGTTACGAGCGAGCCCGCAGCGAACCGCGTTGCTGGCAAGCTGGATCGTACAAACTCAGGCCGGCGACTTTCTGAAACGACAGGGTCTTCAACGGCTTCGTGTTGTCCCGTCCAATAAAGCAGCCCCATCTAATCTAATCATTGTTCAAAATTGCTTCCATGGCGGTGCTTCGCTCTTTCGCAAAGGCCGAAGCGTCCAATTGTATGGTCATCTCGGGTGCATTTCGATCTGGCTTCCGACTTTTCGATATATCAATGATAAATCAGGGGATCGCTTTTAGGTCCAGCTTAGCCTTTTCTCCCAGATCTGCCTCTCTTCCTCTTTCTGTTAGCCTTGAGATACAAAAAGAGAGAGCGAGCTCGCGCCTCCCACGGTTTCTTCCCACAGCCTATTCTGGTCTGTTCGAGCGGCAGAAAACAACTACCACTTAAACCTCCCCTTGATTTGACTCGACTCTTCCGACCATCGTCGCCATGTCGCAGGACCTGGAGAAGCAGATCCCCATCCGCGAGGAGCCAGAGTCCGAACCTCAGGAAAGTCTTGTTGTCCCCATCAACAAAGATGTCTCGGCTTCACCTACCGAGAAGTCGTCGCTCGATCAGCCCGCCCAAAATGAGACTCCAAAGCCTGCCAACCCGTGGATGGACCCGTCGTCGTTCCCGGACGGCGGTGCACAAGCCTGGCTCACGGTCGCTGCCGCCAGCGCCTGCTTTTTCGTTTCCTGGGGGTATGTGGTCCTCGCTGTTTATGGTGGAACATGAACACTGACATCCCTGTTTCCAGATGGATCAACTGTATCGGAGTCTTCCAAGACTACTACATGCGCGCCGAGTTGAAGCAATACTCACCCAGCACCGTTGCCTGGATTCCGTCGCTAGAAACATTCTTTATGCTCGCCACAGGACCTGTGGCCGGCTTCATCTTCGACAACTATGGCCCAACCAAGCTACTCATTGTCGGTAGCTTTCTGCATGTTTTCGGCTTGATGATGGCCTCCCTCTCCAAGGAATACTATCAGTTCCTCCTCAGCCAGGGCGTCTGCAGTGCCATTGGTGCCTGTTGCATCTTCACCCCGGCGGTCTCGTGTGTCTCGACATGGTTCTTTCACAAACGTGGTATGGCCATTGGAATCACCGCTGCAGGCAGCTCTCTCGGCGGTGTCCTGTTTCCCATCATTGTTAGTCGCATGATCGAGGAGACAGGGTTTCCGTGGGCCATGCGGACCTGCGCCTTTCTCATTCTGGGCCTCTGCACCTTTGCTGTCTTCACGCTGCGCTCTCGGTTCCCTCCGTCTCGGCGTCCTTGGAGCATCATGGCCTTCCTCCGGCCCCTCAAAGAAGTCCCCATGATCCTGCTCACTCTTGCCACTTTCTTCTTTTACTGGGGCATGTTCCCGGTATTCTCCTTCGTCACAGCCGTGGCCAACGGCAGGGGAATGTCGCTCGAGCTAGCTCAGTACCTCGTTTCCATCCTGAATGCCGGTTCTGTCTTTGGTCGGACATTACCAGGGTTGTTGGGTGATCGAGTTGGGCGCTTCAACGTCATGACTGTCTTTTGCACTCTGACAGCCATTTTAATCCTGGCTGTGTGGATCCCCGCCACGAGCAACGCAGGCCAACTCGTGTTTGCCCCATTGTTTGGTTTTGCCTCAGGTGCTGCCATTGGGCTGACGCCTGCTCTGATTGCACAAGTTTCCCCAATCAGGGAGATTGGTGTGCGGACAGGCACGGTCTTTGCCGCGGGTTCGATAGGGGCGTTGACGGGGTCGCCAATCGGAGGCGCCTTGATCACTCGCGATCACGGAGGCTTTCTGTACCTTCAACTCTTTGGCGGTTGTGTCTGTCTTGTTGGGTGTTTCTTCTTCCTCATAGCTCGGATATACCTGGTTGGCACTGATCTGAGGAAGAAAGTGTAGTTGGGAATGAGGGCCATTTGGCAGGAAAAAGCCAGTTTCGCGACGACCTGTGTTTACTTGTATTAGTGATAGATAGACATAGACTCCACTTGAACAAATTTCATTGCATACGGGATATAGATGGATTCACAGGGAAGAAATGAAGTTTTGCATGGTGAAGTCTGGAGCGAGAGGTTTATTTCAACTCTACCGAATTTCCGCGGACAGTTCGTATGGGCATAAGAAGTACATAGGCCATGGTAGCGGCAGTGGTGGTAGGGATCAAGGTGATGGTGGTGGCGCAGGTGCCAGTCAAACTGCGGCATGTGGCACAACTTCGTCCACGGCCAACTGCGCCCAATGTGTTTGGCTGCGCAATTCTGTCACAAACATCTTGTCATCTCATCACTATCACATCCTCATCCTCGTCTTCATCCCATCTTCCACCCACCATCCACCATCATGATCGAATTAGAACAGATTTCCCTTCGAACGTCGAATTACTCCTCAACATAGTCGCTATCTTTGGGATCGTCGCAGTCATCGGCCATCTCCACATCTTCCAGTCTCGCTGGTATCTCTTCCTCATTACCAGAAGTTTCGCCCGCGTCAACAGGCGTTTGAGTCTTGGACTTGACTCTGCGCCTGCTGCTCCTCTTCCAATTAGCCACAAGACGAGCGACCTCCTCCATATCGTACGCTTCGATGGCGTGCACAAGAGCATCCTTCGATTTAGTCAATTTGTCCACCATTTGCTCCAAACCATGACTGCTCGCTTCAAGCTTTTTCATTCGAGTTTCCAGGTCTCCCTTCTCCTTCTGCCACACTCCCCCCAGATCATTGGCTTTCATTGCTTTTGTTTCAGCTTCCACGGCCCTCGTTCTTGCTTCCAACACCTGTCGTTGCATTTTGACATAGTTGCAACAGCCCTTCTCAATATCGAGGTCCCAGCCTGGCATCTCGAGCTTCTCCAGGTGGTTTCCCAGTATCCTGGTGGTCTCGTCGGTCCAAAAGTTGGGCAACGTGACTTGTTTCACGGCCGCCTCGTCTGCATGCCACAAGACAACTGCGATCTTGACCATGTCACCCGGTACTCGGTGGGACATATTGACAGTCAGCCACCACTTTTTGAAGGCGGCCTCTTGAAGGAAAAGCCCACGTGTGAAGCTCTTGATGGTTTCGCGTCTGAACTCGGTGGAAGGCCCGTATACCATCAATCCAGCAAATCGGGTCTTGCTTACTTCGATGTTGGTGCGCTTGAGTTCGAAAATCAGGCTGTCCTTCACAAGATCCTTGACAGCTTCGATGGAGTTCATAGTGTCAATGTCGGACTGTACCTCCCGTGTGAAGCGGCCTGCTTGGGGAGCTGCGACATGAACCAGGACTGGCAGAATTTCCGGCAGCAACCACCCCTGGAAAAAATGTCAGCATAACACCGCAGGACGAGGACGGAGTTCTGGACTAGGACATATGCATTGCCAGCGAAGAATGCCCAGAAGACCTACTGTGATGTGCTTGTGTTTGTGAGTGATCTTTTCGGCTTCGGCTACTCCAAGCTCTTCCCAAGTCTCAAGAAGCGGGTACTTGGTGTTCGTGATGGTTGTTTCGGGATGCGCGATACCAGGGCCACTCTCTTGTGCGGCGTCATCGGCGACTCTCCAGCCGTTTATGTTCTGATGCAATTGCCGACTCTTCTTTATGCTCACCCTCTCCTGCTTGTGCTTTGTAACCTTTGGTGTCATGTTGACCAAATTAACTTGACATAGGCAGGAGGACGCAGTTGATGGGCCGTTTCGCAACTCCCGCCAGCACCAAGTGTTGGTGCACTTTTCAAGAAGTCCAAATACGATGAGCAAACTTGAGCACGAGGAGGAACGGAGGCACAGAGCCTGGGGCACAGGCTGGCGCAAGAGGAAAGGTAAGGAAATGCAGAAAATTGACACACGAACAAGGCATGATAGTAACAGAGGCAGTTGTTCGTTCACTTCACATCACTAACTCCTATCTCTGACCTACCTCAGAGCTTTCTGCCAGACCCTTCACGATTTCACTCTGACCGAGCAGTACTAGCACTAGCACCCTCCTCCCTCCTCATCATGACTACCTTGTCGGCCAGCACTGGTATGATCAGCGCAGCGAACTGTGCACACTGCGATGATAGCAACACAAGGCTTGACGATGAAGTACAAAAACAAGAGGAGAAAAATAGTATTTCCAGACGCACATCCGATTAAAGCATTCGATCACCATCCGTGAGGGACCTCGTTAACCACCTCAGCCAAAACCCCAAAGACTCGCCGATGTGGAGAGGAGGCCCGGAGAGCCTCTTTTGCCACCAAGGTATTGGACCTTTCCGCTCGACTGATGTAACCTATCAGGGGAGGCAAAGGGATTTGTGTTAAAATTCTCAGCCTCAACTTGTCAGGTGACCACAACCACCACCCATATATCGCAAAGGACATGATGACAGCTTCACTTTACTGTTCTGGCTGCTTTTGAGCGTTTGCATGGTGCAACGCTCAGAGGAAGAAGCTAGTCTCTAAGTACGGGTACGTTGTCTGCGCCCTGGGGGTTGGCCGAAGCGGAATTCAAGGTGAGTCCGTCCCTGGTGCGCTGTACCAGTTACCTACGTGCTTCGGAGCGTCCATCCCTGAACTTTCGTCGACCATGGCTGCCTGGTCTTACTGACGCCTTCGGTGGTAGGCAATCGTACGCTCCTGAAACTAGTTTGGGTCGAAACCTGGCCATCGATGCGGCCTTTGAACCCTAATCCCCCAATCACATGAGTCAGCCCACTCTTCAGCGGTGAGATAGTCGCCGAGTCCCCGTATCAAGGGAGCAGTCTGGCAGTCTTTTGGTTCCGAACACTGACCGGGGTGAAAAGAAACGCGCCGAAAGAGATGGAATTGAAGGATGCCCGAGAGTTTTGTGCGAATGATCAGAACATTTCTCGTCTGATTTTGTGCGACCAATCATTCCATGGCACGCGCCAACTGCAGTTGCAGGGGACGCAAGCATTAAACCTCATTGAGACAGGTTCGTTTTATTCTCTCTCGTCCCTCGTGACTATGGAAGCAATGCTCCTTAGCCGATGCCTTCTGACAGGGAGCAAGTGTTGATATTTACAATTGCTACTATTGCTCCCCGATCATCATGGGACGGGCCGATCGATACTGGGGTCATTTTAAGCGGATTGACGAGGGGTAGTAAATGTTCTTCTTTACTAACGGGTTTTAGACAAGACTAGCCTGGGCCAGGTGATGGGTACTCAGGCACCTTCAAGGAGACTCGGAGAACTACATTACGTCGGTGTGGATGATTGTTTTTGTTGGCAAAGGGTTTGCAGACGCCCGTCTGCTGCGCAAGGACGTTCTCAACTTCCCATCCACAGCTTCACCAATGTTTTGTTGCCATGTAGCCTACGAGGTTCGACGCTTTGACGATCTAAGCAACCTGAGAATTCCTTCCTGCCACCTGCATACCATTTAGCGCCATCATACCATCCTTCTTCCACGCTGCTGCAGGGCGACGAACCGAATGTTTCCATCACCCCGGACACTGGCTGCTCGTCAAGGGCACATGTAGCCCCACCCTCTTGGACGCAACACTTCCAACGTTCACAAGCGGTGCTATCTCGGAGGCAACCCCGTTCTAGCACCGTCTATTTGGCCTTGGAACTGGGCAAATCAAACCTACAGGTTGGATTGCATGGTTGCAAACTGAGATTTCAAGAGAGGTTTCACTTACGGCATTTGAGGGATACCATCTTGATTGTGGATTAATATGGGTTGATCTAGCGTGTTAATTTCGGGCATGGTCCGCAGGCGGTGAGGGCGAGAGCACATTCTAGGGTCCGAACTAGCCGTTGCGGCTCAGTTCGTAGGCATCCTCTGCAGAGTTAATACGCTAAGCTTCACGCCCCTACAAGGCGCAACCGGAGCCTGGGGTGACCCCGAAATACAATCGTCACAATGGACAATTAGGAATGACAGGGCAACACTCTTGGGTGGGCACGCATTTTGCGGCTCGAAGCCACTGACTGGATCTTGTCCAGGGCAATCATCTACTCGCAGGATTTCTCAGGAGGCCGACGGCTTAGGGTTCCGTTACTCGACATATCTGCTTGCCAGCAAACATGCGAACGTCGAAGATATTGCACCCCCTTGAACAAGGATTGCCTAAGCAAAAGAAACAACGATCCGAGAGCCTCAGCTTGACAAGACTTTCGTACACGACGTGCACGATGATGAGAGGTAGGTCATTTGAGGATGACTTGTTCGATATGTGAGATGTTGTCGCCATTGGGGATGACGCTGTGGCACGAAAGACCTTAGCATGTTCGCTGATTTTGTGTGTCACTCACCAATACGACAATCTCCGACAAGACCCCTGTCAACTAGCAGATATCCTCTGCAAGCCAAGCGCCTTACTTTGGTTATGGTTGCGCAAGGGAGATACAGTCCGGCCAGCAGACAGCCCGACCTTGGGAAGGGAGAAGACCCTTGGCTTTGTTGACTGGCGTCCTATAAAGGTCTGCTATCAGCCATGGTCCTCGGATACTCTCGAACTGCTGGAAGCAATCTTGAATTTTTCAAAGCTGCCCGAAGCACCTTCCGCACAGTCCTCAGATAGACCCTGCCTCCCTGACTATATTCCCCCGAAGAAGAATGACAGGCTCCCAGGAAGGGAATGGTCGGAAGCCAGGTCGCCAAAACAAACGCGGCGGTTCAGGACACAAGAAGCGCTTGAGATTCATTAGAGAGAGACCGGAGAGACATAAGCTCCGGAGTTGCGATTACTGTTTTACTGTACATCGCAGGGTACGTGTTTCTTTGGTACTTCGGTCTATTAGAGCATCCGAACTAACAGCAAATTGCCAGTGCGCACGACGAATACCAGGAAGGAAGTGCAGGAGGTGTGAGCGAAGAAACAATTATTGTAGTTTTGAGTCTTTGCCACGTCGACCAAGCGGTACGACGGCTCCTGGGAGTACTCATCCTTCACCTGGCGTCAACCCAACCCCGGTAGCACAAATTCGTCAAAGGTGTGTGTATCAAGGCGTCTTGGTCGAGACGGAAGCTGACGTCGGCTGCAGTCCTGGCAACCAACCCGATCCAGGCTTGATTCCAACCTCTTTTGACCAAGATGGGACAACCTGGGACAGCTACTTCGAAATGTTCCCTCGCCAATCTTTTGCTCACACTCTAGGCACTTCCGGACAGCCAAACAGCCTGTCCGGCTTTGTTGGTCCTCATGCGTACCAAGCCAGGTCAATATTTCCCTCGGCAAACGAACAGGGTCAGCAAACGGACGGTGGTAACGAGGAGGAGATAGATGAGGAGGAAGAGGAGGAGGAGGAAGAAGAAGAAGATGATGATGATGATGATGGGTATGATGATAACAATGATGATTATGACGGAGGGGCAGGGCCAGGGCCAGAGGAGGACAAAGACGAGGGTGCAAAAGAGAGCGTATGGTCTGGGGTGCTGGTCGAGAGGCAGAGGTACTATTAGGACCCCGTATAGGGAGCACAATGTCAAAACACAAAGGGAGGGGAGGGGTGGGGAGCTGCGAAACATGGGGCATGTGGTCTTCAACAGGCCTTGCGATTTACATTAGGAGGAGAGTTGGAGTGGCACACAGGACGGACACTGTCTCTTTTTTCTTTTGTTGTGCTTCTTGCTGCTGTTGTTATCGTTTTTGAATTACTTTGATGTTGTGGAGGCTCAACGGACGACGACATGATCGAGTGCGCCTTTTTTTGTTATGTCTCATACTTTCATAGCAACCGTAATTGACCATGAATCTTGTCATCAATGATTTTTTTCGTCTGCCTCCTTTTTCCGCCGTCAAAGCGTGACTTGAAGAATACCGGAAGTGGTGAACGGGGTTTTTATCTGGTACCCTCGCTTCGCAGCCTCGACCCCTGCCTTGGGGATGGATTCCTTGACAGGCATCCAGACATGCACAGCAAGGCTTGAACAATGGACAATGCATGGACAATGGTGCTTGTCCTGAGTACGAAGTACGGACAAGGTGTGGATTAAAGTAGCCGAAACTCACTAAATTTACGAGGTACCTACCTAGGGACTAGGTATGCAAGCTATGTACCGAGTACCGAGTGCAAAGTACATTCGGGGGGGCCAACCCACCGTTTGTAGATCCCCTAGCCCAAAACCAAGCCAAGCTGTGCCCTAACATAGCCGCTACCGGTGCCTAGATCTAGCAGTTGTTAGCTGTACTCGGTACATATGTGTTACTGGGGTTGGTGTTGGGGTTTGAGTTTGGGGTTCAGGGGTTAATAGCTTATAGGTACGAGGTAGGGCCATAGCGCTGCCACGCAGGGCAGGGTAGGGTAGTGGCAGGATAGGCGGTAGGGGGCACTGGGCTCACGCTTGGGACACCTATCTTCGAGGTGCCTAGAGGTATGAGGTAGAGGTACGGGGTACATATGTACATGCAAGTTCAGGAACAGTAACCCACGGGCCACGGGGACATAGCGCCTGGTGGGTGATGGCCTTTATAGAGTACATAGGTACCTATACAGTACCTGCGAGTGAATAGGTACAAGTGCCGAGTACTCGGTACTCGGTACGGAATCTGGATGAGCACTGACCAAGCCTACCTACGGAGTAGCTGCGTGGCTGCCTGAGGAGCGGGTAGCAGGTACCCTCGAAGCACTTGTATGTACCGAGTACCGAGTACCGAGTAGCCGGTACTTGTACGAGGGACCAAGCACGGACGGACGATCATCTGCTGCACTCGAATAATAATACGAGGTATTCTGTACCGGTTTCCTTTTCCAGAACCACACGTTTGTTGTTCGGCGGAATGTTTCTCCATGCCCTCCATATAACGTGCTACACTCGGTACCTACCTCCCTACATATCCTAGAGGTAGTGGTTTATATATGTGAAAAAAAGAGCCATTCAACATGAGGGTACCGGGTAACACACACATATGTATAAAGACGACGATTCTCACTGAACTGTGTCACTGACATCAACGACCCGTTACACAAATCATTACTAACTAAGAAAACATAGAAACCCCAGTCTTTAAACGAAAGAAAAAAGAAGAAACTCGCTGGAAGTCATGGACCCTCGCGTCGCGGCCGTCGACGGCTTCACAAAGACTCAACACACGTCGGTCCCACCGGCGCTGGATCCTTCTTCTGTAAAGCTGGACGACGGCTTCACCGTCTGCATCATCGGCGCGTCCACGGGCATCGGCGAGCATATCGCATACAGCTTCGCGATGGCCCAAGCGACAAGAATCATCATCGCGTCTCGCACCCTCGCCGACCTGGAGATAGTGGCCGACGAGGCCAGACGGTTCAATCCCCGCGTCCAGATCGACGTGGTCGAGTGTGACGTCTCGAAAGCGCCGGAGGTGGAGGCCCTCGCAGACTATGTGAGAGGACATTGCAGCGGGCGATTGGACGTGCTCATCCTCAACGCGGGCTACGCCGGCCCCGTCGTCACGAAGATGGACCAAGGAAGGCCTGAGTGGGTGCAACAAGCCTTTGAAGTCAACGCCCTGGGCACCTACCTCACCGCACATTACTTTGTGCCTTTACTCGTGCAGTCACAAAGCAAGGCGAAGGGATTCATCGCCATTGGGTCCATCGCGGGGTGCATCAGACGAGGACCCATCGCAAACACGGGGTACACGGTCAGCAAGTTTGCGCAGATTCGCCTGGTCGAATATCTTCACGAGCAATACTCTGGTACAGGGTTGGTCAGCCTGGCACTTCACCCGGGAGCGGTCATGACGAGAATGGCGAGCGGAAACACGCCGGAAGAATTCATGCCTTGTGAGTCGCCGTGGCTCCAGTATCTGCCCATTGGCCATGCTTGACTAATTTATTACCCAGATATGACGGACGAGGTCGATCTCTGTGGTGCAGTTTGTGTCTATCTCAGTAGGCAGATTGGCGATCTCGGTTGGCTGAGCGGGAGACTGATATCTGCCACTTGGGACATGGAGGAATTGATGGCCAAAAAGGCAAAGATAACAGAGAAAGATTTGCTCAAGTTCGTCCTAGTGACCGAGTAAGGAGGAGTCGCGTACGGTAAATGCGCATCACGACTTACTCGTCTTCCACATGCCAATTTGAGGGTTTGATTCGGTTGAACAAACTCAAACTGTCTACTCCCAAGAACTAGACATGGTCCGCCGCTAAGGCCCAAGAAGCAGTTGGGCAACCTCATTCAACTGCGACAACCACGACTGGCCTTCCTGCAGGTCTGGGATGACGATGCAAGGTACCAGATGTCAAATGCCAATCCCGACCAGTCGTCTGCAGGTGTGGTGGCACACATTCACATGATCTGCATGGCTTCGGGACATAAATAGAAACCAGAGGGCCAGACCTACGCCAACCGGCCAGAAAGAGTGGGAGAAGACGTGGGCTGAATGGATGTTGAAAAGGAGTTGTTCTTGAGTTGTTTCATGCAACCTTCTGGCCATAGATAACCCTATCCAACAACAGTTACACACGTACGAGTAGATCGCCCCGGTTGTTTGTGCCGGCCTGGTCTCTTCACGGGGCCAATGCAACGTATCGAGGTTTTCATGACTTCACCTCAAATCCACATGACCGGATTCGTTCGGTCTTCCAGCAGGAAACGTCCGGTGAAACAGGGAGCTGAACGTGACGAGCGTTTCAATGTCAAGCCACTGATGCAGGAAGTAGGACGCATGACGCAGGGCATGGGAGCGTGGAGCATGGAAACGATGGATTTACTCGCAGAGTCGACGTGTCTTAAAATGCCGAATGCAGGCGATGGAACGGTCGAGGACGCCAGCGACGGCCATGGATGGATGGGACAACGGGAAGCAGGAAGCTGATGTGGAGGACGAAAGCGAGAGGCCGGAATCTTGATTTGCTCAGTTTGAGGCAAGGTCTGGGATCGATGGGTCCGTCAAAGGAAGCTGGCCTGGCTGGTTCTTTGGCCAGGTTCCACTCAAATGCTGAAAGTGGCAAAGACGCCCAGCTTCCTTTTGAAACCTGCCGCAGGAGGTGAGAGACGAGGGCGCGCTCAGTGCTGTAAACAGAGGCCTTGCCAGCGTGTTCTGGGCCAGCTTGTCAGCTGCAGGCGAAACAGGAGAAAAAGCATCTTCTCCGCAGGAGTTTGACTGGGAGCGAGAAGGATACTGAGAGTACCTAGTAGGCAATGGAAGGAAGAAAGGAAGACGGATTACCAGCCTCCAAGCCCAATGATAGTGGTTTGATAGTGGCTTTTAGCCTTGATGCCGACTTTCCGCTCAGCAGGCATCGTCCGGGTACCATCACCGCCTAGGGCAGCCACTCCGGCTTACCTATTGCGCGAAGTTCCAGCGGTGCCAGGTTGGTAATGAGCGTATCGCATGGGGGGTGGGTTTAGGCTGCTCGGCTAGCCATCGCGTTTTCAGAGGTCTGGAGGTCATTCTGGCATTGCCCACGTGCGACTAGTTTTCTTGTCACTTTGTCCTCTTTACCAAGTACGAGGTGCTCGTATCTCGCAGTTCCATCATCTCCACAAGTGTCTCTGATTGTTTGCCTGCTTCAGCCTCTTTTGTTACCATAGTCACATCACAGCGCATAGGTATCCTATCTTCTGTCTCATCGGGTACTCAATACACGTATCGAGCTCGTCCGGACCCAGTTCCCAGAAAAATCATTCGATCCTTGCCTGCTCGTCCTCCACCACATTACCCAATACTCGCATATCCCGCCCTCGTCCGCGGCTGATCTGACAGGGTTCCCACGCTGAGAAGAGGTGGAAAAGAGGAAAAAGAGAATCCACACCTCCCACAAACCTGCGGGCTCAGCGTTGGGTGGCTCAGTAGCAGCCATCGTCCGAGCCACGATATTCCCTTGCCTGCATCACTAGTGGCCCCAAAACTCTCTTAACTGGGACAAGCCGCAGCTGGCACCTCCGAATCTTCCTCAACCCAGCGTTCCCTGCAGAGAAGCTTAACCAGGTCTTAGAGGCACACTCTCTATCACCAGCCTTTTTATTTCTCTTCCATCTTCCCACACGCACCAGTTCTTATTGTCACTCACTGTTCACTACTGCATCTAGAACGAACCTACCTCTCGTTTGGTTCGTCCATTTGCTTTCCTGCCATTCCATTGACAGCGATGATCGGCCTGCGCAAAGCCTTCGTTTTCAGCACGTTGCTGCTGGGCACCTTGAGTTCGCCCGCACATGTTCCAGAAGATGACCATGCATTAATCAACTGGGAGGCATTCCAATCGTTACTCGACACCGTTGACCCTGCTGCCCTGCATTCCGTCCTCCACTCGCTCTCCCCAAAATTCCAAGACGGTGTCTTCAGCAAGGACCGCGCAGCCATTGAGCACGTCCACTCCGAGAATCCAATCATTGCAAGCAAACTAGTCCACCTCGCAAAAAAGAGACAGGACAGCAACTCGACCACCACAGCCACGACAACACCCTCCACGGATGCTCAGAGCAGCGTTGCTTCCGAATCGAGCTCTCGGGCAGCCAGCGTCTCTTCCATCCTCTCATCCGCCATCTTTGCATCCACTGTACCCGGAGCGACGACCGTGACGGTGCCTCCAACGACTCCACCGTCTGCCACACCAGTCGAAACTTCTGGTGATGCTGTGGTCTTCAGCACATTCGGGGGCGGCCTGGTAACGCTCACATCCTCTGCGTTGAGCGTCCACTTCACTCCCAGTACCTCCACCCAGCTCTTCTACGCAACTGCCGGTGACGGGTCTGTTCAGACATCGACATCAGTGGTGGTGGTCAATGCGCCGGTGACGGATAGCGGTGATGCCACCGGTGCCGCCGGTGCCGCGACAACCACGGGAAGCCCGGGACTGCAGAATGGGGGTGTTTCGATAAAGATGGGAGGTCTCGCCTCTATATTTGCTGGTCTGGGAGGATTACTCTTCCTTGCGCTATAGGTGGACACTGGTTCAAAAGCAATTGCCGCCAATTGGGTTTCTGGCGGCTAACGTGATTTTTGTGGGATTTTCGGCGGACATAACGACGATACGGCACCGGCATTTCTCTCCTTTGATCAGCAATCTGCAACGGGCATAGCTTTGGGCGTTCAAGCACTTCTTCGTAGAAGTTGGCTTCTTTTGATGCTCAATTTGGAGGGCAAGGCAAATATACGTGTACATGAAAGGGATCTGGGTAACCAAGAAGGATGAAAGGACTTGATGAAGTCGAAGGAGTGTGGAGACTGCTGCAACGGGGGCAAATCAGTGCCGCCGAGAGATTGCCCAGATGTATAGGGACATATAATCAGATTGCATGCTGTCACCAAGACATTGGCTTCCAGTCGACGACGTAATCCAGCTCCAAGTTCTTCACAACTTCTCCCTCAAATTGGTCGTAATTGATCTCACCACGCCGACGCCACGCCCACTCCTTGATCTCTGGTACACCACATCGCTACCATGGGTGTTGGCATTGGAGAAAATTCTTGGCACAAAGGGAGGCTGAAACGGGTGGTGGTGCCGCGCAAGGCAATCCTCGATGCCCAGAGCACCACTTGGAGTGACGATTCAAAAGGCTTGACCTTAGACTAGACAAAGAGACAAGAGCATCTATCCTTATACCTACACATCAGCGGCCCTTCCCTAAACTATATACTTGGTCAGAGCCCCTAAAGTTGTGTGGGTGTGGTTTGATTAACGGATATTGAAGTGGTCCTTATCCTCGACGCAAAAGACACCTGCAGCAACTCTTTTGTTCCTAGAGTAATATACGTATACCAGGCACCCATGCCAATCATTTCATCGGTGTCGAATGACATAGGAGGGATTGACGATCTCGAGAATCAAGAACATGGACCGAAGAGCAGCGGATCGTTGAGTCAAGCGCATTCTGAGACAGATCTGGAGGCCCAGGGAGCCCGTCTTGAAACAAGCCCCGGGCCTTGAATGTGGCAGTGCTCTAGCGTGCAATAAAATAATCTGGGGCACTGGAAATTTGCTACATACGCAACCCGACTCTTGTTCGGCGGCATTTCATAGCATTGACCATGTTGTCTACGCGGCATTCTCCAGTGCCTTTGTGCTTGATCGTCAAGCGACAACCCTCGGCGCAGGATCCAAGATGTCCATCACCAGTTTTGTCGAGGTTGGAAGCGGGATTACACGACGAGGCTCAAGGCTCATGTCGCTGGCAGGCCATGGCAAGCTTGACAAACCCCTTGTGCGCAATTCGAAACATGTGCCAATCGTGCCCCAGAGCGAGACGCAGTGGGCAGATCCAAGAAACTTCATCTGCAAGTCGTTTGCGGGTGGATAGGGAGAAGGGTGAAAGGAAAGACATGTGAGTGGCTGAGGCTGGAGGGTGGCGGCTCTAATGAGGTTGAGAGGGTCTCTAACTGGCCCTTAGCAAGGCCCCTAACGCACATCCAGTGAACATCTAACAGGGGCTGGTGGCCATCAATGGGGCATGCCCCCCCACCTAGAGCTTGGGCGCGACAGGGGCAGCCGGACAATTTATCAACTCAATTGAACAATCCAATTGCCCGCGTCGATTGATCCCTGCCTCGAATATCCGGCCTCTTCAACAACTGCGATCTTGCATCTTTTTTCCTCCCTTCTCTATCCTTCAACCTCTTCACCTCCCACCCCTTCTTTTTATCACAAAAAGCAAGAGCCGTCACCACTTCGTTTGGGTGTCGTCGCTCCTCCTTCGCTACCTTCTACTCTCTTCTAATATCAGGTGTCTTCTGTTGGGAAATTCCTCACTCTCTTGGATCCCAACTCCCGTTAACTTTTCTTCACCCCCTCGCTTCGGTTGATTTCCTCTCGGACACAGACCTGAAAACAGATCACTTGGGTTCCAATCATGCGTACTTCGACTTTGGCCACCCTCGCTTTGGGCGCTGGTGCTGCATCTGCGGCTTCTGTCAAAAGACAAAGCAGCTTGCAACCAGTCTCCGTCAAAGGAAATGGTACGTGCTCGCGTGTCTCCGTGTTCTGTTGCTATCACTGACCGTTGTAAAGCTTTCTTTGCTGGTGACGAACGATTTTACATTCGTGGTGTCGACTATCAACCTGGTGGCTCCTCAGATGTGGCAGACCCCATTGCCGATGAAGAGGGCTGCAAGAGAGACCTCGAGGAATTCAAAAAGCTGGGCATCAATGCTATCCGGGTCTACACGGTTGACAATAGCGCATCTCATGACGCATGCATGAATGCCTTGGCAGATGCTGGCATCTACCTCATCTTGGACGTCAATACCCCTAAGTATTCGTTGAACCGAGCCGACCCTGGTCCATCCTACAACGATGTATATCTTCAGAACATCTTTGCCACGATTGACATCTTCCATGCCTACGACAATACGTTGGCTTTCTTCTCTGGCAACGAGGTCATCAATGACCCTGAGACTTCCGCAGCTGCGCCTTACGTCAAGGCCGTCACTCGGGATATCAGACAATACATCCGAAGCCAAGGCTACCGAACCATTCCTGTGGGATACTCTGCCGCCGATGTGGCCGAGAACCGTCTGGAAATGGCCGAGTACATGAACTGTGGTACAGACGACGAGCGTTCAGACTTCTTCGCCTTCAATGACTATTCCTGGTGCGATCCTTCTTCCTTCACCGTCTCTGGCTGGGATCAAAAGGTCAAGAACTTTACGGGCTATGGGATCCCCATCTTTCTCTCCGAGTATGGTTGCAACATCAACACTCGTGAGTTTAACGAAGTCGAGGCACTTTACAGTGACAAAATGACCCCTGTCTATTCTGGAGGCTTGGTCTACGAGTACTCGCAAGAGCCCAGCAACTATGGCCTCGTTGAGATTGATGGCAACTCGATCTCCGAATTGCCTGATTTCGGAACCCTTCAAAAACAATTCGCAAACACCCCCAACCCTTCGGGTGATGGCGGCTATAACTCGACCGGCGGTGCATCCGGGTGCCCTTCTTACTCCTCCCCCAACTGGCTTGTCAAGGATAACTCTCTCCCTGCTATTCCTGACGGTGCGAAGAAGTATATGACTGCAGGTGCCGGACCAGGACCTGGTCTCTCCGGCCCTGGCTCCCAGAATGCAGGTGGTGCTTCTACTGGAACCGCCACCGCAGGCAGCGGATCCCCGAGTCAAACTGGCGGCTCGTCCTCTAGCGGAACCAGCAACGCAGCTGCTTCCGTCATGGATGCCAAGATGTCTGTTGCTCCTCTGGTCTGCGGTGCTGTCGTGGCCATGTTTACGCTGTTTGGTGCTACTTTGTTGTAAATCTGCCCTTTGAACGGGTACTGTTGATTTTTGCGGGGGAGAAGAAACGCAAAGAGAGTCAGCCGTCTAAAGAGATGGGTAGTGAAGATGGATTGGCCTCTCTTTTGCATGTAAACATTGGGCGGATTGTGACGGACTGGTTCGGCGTATTAAACAAGCCTTGAATATGAGATTGGTATATCCATGCAATAGAGTTGGGGGGTTTTTGAGAACAGATACAGATGAAACAGCAAGATTAATTAACCAAGAATCATTCTTGCATCCGTTCCTTTTGCGCAATGGTCGTCTGTAACGTCGTCTTGCCTTTCTGGACGTCCCAAGGACCATCGTACCATATGTCGACGCCGTCCTGGACCACCAACTTGCCCTCGTCGGTGAAGTTGACCCCTTCATCCTTGAGCAACTTTAGTTTCATGGTCTGGTTGACTCCCGAGGGTGCCTTTTCCCAGTCGCCCTTGAACCCTCCCACGTAGCCGTCACTCGCGATGACGCGGTGGCAAGGCACTTCGGGAGCGTAAGGGTTGTTTCGAAGAGCTCCGCCCACGGCGCGCGGGCTAGAGTTGAGGGAGCGTGCGAGCGCGGCGTACGTGGTCACACGGCCCGGGGGGATGAGCACGAGGTGCGTGTAGACTTTCTTTTGGGAGTCAGGACATGTGAGGAGAATCCTTGGGTGGAACTCACCTCTTGGAATTCAGTGATGGCCATGCTCACGTTGTCTCTTGAACGGGACTTTGAACGATGATTCTGATTTTGATTCTCTCGGTCTGGGTATACGCTTTGAGGGGTTGGGTGGATGGAAGTATACTCGTATATTTTGTTACCGAGAGCGCGGGTAGCTAGCTTTATACCGGCATATCTCTTCTCACCGCAATGTAGCTGAGATGAGGGACAGGGGGCAGGAGATTTGACTCATCATTGTCAAAGAGGCTGAGCGACTACATATCAAGCAATAGTTGATGTCTGAGCACTCTGTGAAGGCCTGGCTTATGGACTTTGTCGGTTTGTGATTGGTCATATTCAGAGCAACGACTAACCTGCGCGTATCAATCAGGATGAACAAAGTAAGCCACTTTGGTGGAGAGTAATAACTCGGTAAATTCGCGACAATCGCGCGATGTCACGTGTCTAAAAGCAAGGATTGATCCGCAGTAGATTCTGCGCTATCACACTAGATACTGCACCCCATGCTAGTTCGCAGCTTCTCCTCCAGATCAATCGCGGGTCCAAAGAGCTCGGTGCTGCCCATCCAAACCCCCGATTCCCTATCGTCTGTGAGGTCTCGCCATTCCAAGATGGCGGTCATAGAAACGGTCAAAGAGGCCATCGGTCTCGGAGATGATACTGGTACGCTTTCCTTGGCTTTAACTCCCCTCGCCCTCGAGCAACTCGGAATGAATCAAAGCTAATGTCAGCCCCGTTGTCCCTGCTCCAGCTCCAGCGTCCAGACAAGCAATGGCCGAAGCCAGACTTCCTCTCGCCTACCGAGACAGCTGTGCGAACCTCCTTATACCTCTCAATAAATGCCGGCACCAGACGTGGTACATGCCCTGGAAGTGCGAGGTGGGTTTTGTCAACTGTTGTGTCCAATCCCGAAATCATGAAAAATGATCCTATTTCACACGGCGGTATATGCTAACTGGCGAGTCTACTTTTTTTTGGGCGGCCAACAGAACGAGCGACACAGCTATGAGAAATGCCAGTACGAGGAGTTCAAGAAGAGGGTTGCGAAGATGGACGAGATGCGTGCGGCCAAGGCGGCTGCTGCGGCGGCGGATAAATAGGTGGATTGATGCGAGGCGCAATAAAAAAACGTGAGGATTTTGAGAGTTTGAGATGCACCAGGCCCTCGGTTGTATATATGGGACAAGAGTTCACTGGTGATGGTACTTTCGAAGGCGCCTGCAAGGAAGGGACAATTCACACAATCAGTCACAGCCGAGATAGAGTCTCCCAAAACTGTGGGTATGGGAGGGACATCTTCGTCGAGCTGTGGCAGGTACAGCTAGTATGAGAACAATTCACCCCTGCCAGAGGGGAGACAGCTTGAACCTCAAGGCAAGGCTGGATCGCAGCTGTACGTCGATCAAAGTGGCCGTTTTGAAGAGTGTATGCATCACGTGATCACGATGGAACTTCCAATTCCTTTACCCACCAGTCTTCGCATCGCGATATATTTCTTGATATGGTGAAATAACATGCGCCTGCAATCCAAACACCCCCACGTTGTATTGTACCATGTGCATGTGCATCATTTGGCCTAGGCGATACGAAGTCGACGTGTGACCGCTGACGGTGCTTGCAGGACTGCTCTCAGCCATGCCGCCATGTTGCTCTTGTCGCAGGCTCTTCCGCGGATATCACCGGCGCCCAGCGGCCTCTGGAAGAGTGATTCCATTCTAAGCACTCGATCTTTTTCCGCAATCAACCCAATAGACAGGCTGATGATGACTAATTGGAAATCTTTACAGAATCCTTGGACCGGCTCTCGGTACGACATCGTTTCTAGACCTTCGTCTCGACATCCCACTCTCAAAGTGCGCGAGACGGCTTGCTTCCTCTGTTCACTACCAGTGCCGCGCGCGATCTTCTGCCTTACGACCTTTGTCAACAGGACGCACCGTTTCTCAATTGCCGTTGGCGCCCGTTCTTCTCCATCCTAATATAGCGGTTATTCTGTCGCCGGTTCAAACCCCACGGGTCGAGGCTCTCACTTTTCAAACCCACCGGGTACCTAGTCAGAGTTCCTCGTCCCCTCTCCCTCCCACACGGCGGCTGTTTCCGTCCGAAGTCTGCCGTCTAGTGAGACGAAAAAAAAATCGCATAAGAAAACGTCACAACCAGTCCAGGGGGGTTTTGGCCCATTCGTTTTTGTATTTCGGCAATTTCGGGGCTTTCTTTTCATTATCAAGAAAAGAAACCATCATCTACTACTCACATTCCACTGGACAACGCAGAAACGGTCGACAAGTCAGTCCCACCATAGCCTTTCCTCCCTTTTTTTTCATTGAGACGTACATACGCCATGTGTTCCCCCTAGATGGCTTCAGCATTGGCACCCTCGTTCAGGCTCGTCACCAACAAGTCTGAACCTTTTGGTTGATCGTTCCCGTTATTCTAAATTATCTTTTTTCTTCGACCATTTCTGGCCCTCTCTGGCGGTCATTGCGGCGAAATTTCCAAAAGTAGCCATTCTTACGGTTGAAGAAATTATACTTGACTATCTTTTTTTTCAATATGGGTCTTTTGTAGGTACCAAAGAACCTTTTACCAAGTCCCTTCCTTCTGGCCCGACTTTCTATTTACCAGGATCTAGAGCGTTAGGGACGGCCTTGGATTGGCCAGATGCGAAAAAGGCCGCGAATCAGGTTCGGGAATGGGGTATCGAGGTAAGAGAGGCAGAACGCTCTCTCTCGACGGTCTACTTCAATCCTACTGACACACATCCAAGCAATTGCTCGCAATATGGCGCAAGGCCAAGGGTAAAGAGCGTGATGCCCTTCTTTGGGGGGACGAGGTATGCTTTCCCCCCTCTTCGGCCGGTTATCCGTCCGTATTACTAAACTGTCCCGCCGTCCGGTCCAGGTCGAGTACCTCGTTGTCGCGATCGATGAAGAACATCAAAAGGTTCGGCTGTCGCTGTGCCAGGCCGATGTTCTTAAATCTTTAGCGGGAGACGAGACGTTGTTGAAGAAAGATGTCGTCGTCCCTGATTTACAAGATGGTGTCGTGTGAGTACTTCACCATCCGTGATTGTCCAGCGCTTGTCGTGCATCACTGACTGCTATACCAGTCGAAGCGGTGCCCTTCCAACATTCCATCCCGAGTTCGGTCGCTTTATGCTCGAAGCTACCCCAGGGAAACCATGGGGTATCGATTTCAAGGATTTGCTCGACGTTGAGCCGGACATGAGGCTTCGGCGCGAAATCGCCAAAAACCACATGGACGCTGATGAATTCCCGATCACCTTAACGACGTTTCCACGTCTCGGACTGCCCGACTCTATCAAGCCGGATTACCCTCCCTCCGGCCCTGCCCTTCGATCACAATTTGTCCCGGACGAGATTGCTAACCCCCACATTCGCTTCCCAACATTGGCTGCCAACATTCGATCAAGAAGGGGGAGGAAAGTGGAACTCAACGTTCCCGTTTTCAAGGATAAGAATACCCCGTCTCCCTTCAACGACCCAACGGTCAACTATGACCTGCACAAATGGCCCGAAGACGACGACGTCCGTAACGGCGCTGTCAAGCCTAACTGCGTCTACATGGACGCCATGGCTTTTGGTATGGGCAGCTGCTGCTTACAGATTACGTTTCAAGCCAAGAATATCCGTGAAGGACGCACCCTTTACGACCAGCTTTCTCCACTGGGTCCAATCATGTTGGCGCTGACTGCCGCCACGCCGATATACAAAGGTTTCCTGGTGGATACGGATGTTCGGTGGAATCAAATCTCTCGCGCGGTCGACGACCGGACCGCAGAAGAACTCGGCGAAGTACCCCTGAAAAATGATCGGTGGCGGATACCGAAATCCCGATATGCCAGCAATAGCACATACATCGCGCAGGATCCCCGTCTACGACCTGAATACATGGACCCTGACTTGGTCGTCAACGAAGAACTCAAACAGAAACTGTTAGACGGAGGAATGGACGACCTTCTTGCCACGCATTTCGCGCACCTCTTTATTCGCGACCCCATTGTCATTTTCTCCGAAGATTTGAAACAGCTTGACCCCGAAGGCTCAAATCATTTCGAAAACATCCAGAGCACGAACTGGCAGCACATGCGGTTCAAACCGCCCCCGCCAGATGCGGATATCGGCTGGCGTGTGGAATTCCGGAGCATGGAGATCCAGATCACAGATTTTGAGAATGCAGCTTTTGCCATATTCATCGTCCTTGTCACCCGTGCTATTCTAAGCTTCGACCTCAACTTGTACATACCGATTGCGCGAGTTACGGAGAATATGGAGACGGCGCACGTCCGGGATGCGGTCATGAAGGAGAAATTCTGGTTCCGAAAGGATCCATTTCCGAAGAAGAGCCCGAGGCAGTCGCCGGTGTTGAACGGAATCAGCGAGCCCGCGTCAAGCGGGGAATCAACGCCTTCACAGCTGCAGCAGGATTTGACAAACCAGTCAGGCCATACGCCAGCCTCGGCAGAGACCATCAAGTCATCATTTGGCCCCGTCGACGACGAGTATACGCTCATGACGATCAACGAGGTAATTAACGGTGGTGGCGGTGCGTGCGACGGGTTTCCTGGACTGATCCCTCTGGTTGAGTCCTATTTGGACAGCGTCAACATCGACGTCGACACGCGCTGCCACCTGGCCGTGTATCTGGATTTGATCCGCAAGCGAGCCAACGGAACGCTGTGGACGGCCGCCAAATGGATCCGCGAGTTCACCCGCAGCCACCCGGCGTACAAGGGCGACAGCGCCGTCGACGAGAAGATTGTCTACGACCTGTTTGCGGCGGTGCGCGACATTGAAGAGAGCCAGGAGATGGGCAACCAGCGCAAGAAGGGCCGGGGCAAGTTTGGCACTGGCTGGGAGATGTTGTCTGCGAGAGAGCGGGCCAAAGGGTTGGACGATTGATTGATTGACGTGTTGACGACGGTAGCATTCACATGTATTGGCGCCTATGGTTGCATTTTACGAGGAGACGTATATGGACTGATGTTCATTGATGATGATGAGAGTGATTGCGGTGGTGATGGTGATTATGATTGTTATGGAGGTCATTTACTCCGTAATTGTCCGTGGACATGAACCATCACATATAGTTACATTAGTAGTCGGTTATACGTTTTATAGAGAGAGAGAGAGGCCAATGATTGACGCACAGATTTTCACGATTTGGACGACTCTCTGGTCTAGAGGAGGTTTCTGACCTGTGTCACGCACGCAGGCGATATCATGGTATCATCATGAGGACGTGTACGTAGTAGGTGCATGGTGTCGACACCTCTCTGTACGAGGGCATACACTCACACATCTACTGTACGAGTTAAGTGCAATATATATCCATACGGACATCATCCATACTACCAGGGTATCCCTCCTATATAGTGCCAGAGACATCTCTCTCATCCGAATCAAAACCCGGTTGTCTCTCCTCCTCTCGGATTTCAAAACGTCGACCACGCTGTAAACCTAGGTGATTTTGTCCGACAAGTCTTTGTCGCCGTTTCCCTTCCATCACGATATCGCCCTCGATCGCATCCGTCGCGGGGACAGGCCTGATCCGACACAGCAGGTAATATACCGCGAAGGCGACCAGGAAGCCGACGAGGAAGTTGACTCGGTAGATATAGGTCGTTCCGTTGGGGACCTTTTCTCGGGAGAGAGAACAAGGAAGAGGGGAGGTAAGTTGGGTTGGCTCTCATGTTTCACTTTTCGGGAATGGGAAAGGGGTAGGCGAAGGAGAGTGTGATGGTGGTTGCTGGATGGGTCGGAAGCAAGGAGACAAGCGACGACGAATAGGCTGAAAGATGAAGGTATAGATGGATAAGTGTTCAAAACGTACCTTGGCCCCAACCGCGCCGGCAAAGCCAACGATATTCACGAGAACACCACATGTATACGAGGTATATGCCCGCCACGATACGCCGCAGTGGTAGTAATATGGCGATGCACGTCGAGCCGAGTAGAGATCTCGCACGGAGTAATAAGCTCGGCGCACGATGTAGTAGTCGCAGATGATGACGGCCGCAATCGACGACAGGAAGACACTGTAGGCTGAGAGATATGTCGTGAAGTTGTTGGACGTCTTTAACAAATTCCACGGACTGCTCTGCCGTTAGTACCTCTTGAGGAAGTGTCTTGGTTCGAAGAATGGAGGGCCAGGAAATAATGTTTCGACTTCACGAGAGAGAGAGAGTCAGGTCTTACCACAAGCACAGTCCAACAAGGGCGCAGATGTAGCCTCCTCGGCGGATGTCGAGGTATCGGGGTAGCAGGGCCGCCATGTCCGTACCCGCCGAGACACTGTTGGCTGCGATGTTCGTTCCGAGCTGGGCAAGCGCAAAAGCCAACGCGATGACAAAGACGCCGAATCTCTCAGCCGATGTTGCTCCGTCTAGGAGGAATTGAGACAGAAGGTCCAGGGGATTCCAAATGGCTGTGCCGTAGATGACCTTGGATGACGAAGACACCACGATTCCCACGAAAGAGGTCACGACGAACCCGAAAGGGATGGTGAAAAGCTGCGTCCAGAGAGCGTCGCGTGGCTTGCTGGCGAAACGCGAGAAGTCAGGATTGTTGACGATCAGAGTCGCAAAGTTGCCAATCGAACTCATGATGCCAGTCACCCACCCCCACGCAAGCGCAGAACCTGTCGCTGTCGCCGACTCCTTTACTATCGGACCCATGCCACGTGCACGGCTGATTGCCCATAGAAAGAGAGAGAGTCCAGCCACCGGGACGATGTAAGACTTGACCATGAAGAGGTAGCGAATCTTGTGAACGGGAAACCAGATGGCAGGAAGAGATGCGATCCAGAAAATGAAGAAGCCCACAAAATCCCTTGTGTTGGTGCCTGAATTGGGGATGCCGTTGTGCAATGTGTAGAAGGAGGGCCAGATGGACCGAATCATCAACGTGATACACTGGCCACCAATCCAAGCTTGCACGCCGTACCAGACACAAGCCATGGCGGCTCGATTGAAGACTGGCCACCACGATCCCCAGATGCCAAATGACGCACGACAAACGACAGGGAAGGAGATGTGGTAGGCGGCGCCTATTCGCCCGGTCAGACAGACCAATACAGCAGAGATCGAGTAGCCGATCAAGATACAAATCAATGCGTGCCACCACGCGAGGCCGGAGGTGAGCATAGTGGAGGCAATCATCCAGGTGTTGATGTTGAACGAATCGGCAATCCAAAAGGCTGGCCGCCTGAGTTAGTAAGACGTACATGACCGCCTACGAGATTCCATACCGACAAAACTCCATGCCGTCCACTGGCGTCGCTGGGGTTCGACCGGCTTCAAGTCATGGTTGGTGAGCATCAGTTGAGCATTTGAGAGGCCAGGCTCTGATTCCGTCTGCACCCTCGTGAGGACACGAGCAGCCCAGGACTTCTTCACCCCAGGTATGATCGATCTTTTAGCTGGAGTCTCGACAAGATCGTTCGTCTGTGAGAGCAACGGGTCGGCGGCGTCCCAGCGCGAGGGCCCCTCAGAGGAGAAGGGCGCAAAGTCGTCGAGCTCGGTATCAGCATGTCGGGGCGAAGGGGAGCGCATTCCGAAGATCAATGGGGAGTGGATTGTGAAAAAGACGTGCAGTTACCGTCCTCAGACAGGCACAGGAGCTAGATTGTCATCATGTTGGAATGTGGTTCACCCTCCTATGGCAATGCCCTCGAGATTAAGCGTACTTGCGCAGCGTGAAACTGTGAGGCGATATACTCGTCACTGTCTAACCGAGGCGCAGTCTGCAGGTAGAGGAGTTGTCTTGACAGACGACACTTCAAGCCCGTGACACATCATAAAAGCCGTATCTCTGAAGGGCCCTCTGATCCTTTTAGCTAGAGCGGGAAAAGAACCTGACCGAAGAATCGAGCGATGCAAACGAGCAGAGCTGTAGACTTTGAAGTGGAGAGGAGTGCAACGAGGTCCAGCTGCAAACGCTGCAAATGTGCCAAACATCCGAAACTTGCAAACAAACCGAGACACACAAAAACCAGGCTGACGACCCCTGGATACCGTGGTACGCGTATGCACACACGAGGGTCGATCAAGCCCGTTAAGCATTCAGACTATTACTGTGTAGCCTGGCCATCGAACACACAAATATATCAAGATAAGGCACCGTCTATACTCGGGTATCTGCAGGCAGGAGGTCTCATGTTCCATGACCGGGAGCCGAGAGCTTGAAGAGATCCTCTTCATTACATTTCGGATTTATCGTCCTTTGGTGGATAGATGCCCGAGTTAGGTGAACGTGTAGATTCAGCTTCAGCGAGAACATTATGATTTTAGTGACGACTGCTTCGGATACGCTATCATTCACATCTGAACCAAATCGATGCGCAAACTTTGAAAGCAACATTCGAGGAGTGATGATAAAACCGACGAACATGGTGATCCCTAGCTTTTAAACCCTCAACCAGCTGACTTGCGGTAGGTATATCTCTTCAAAATTGCATCGCGTCTGTGGAGTAAATGCGAACAAGTAACAAAAGCGCTCAGAAGACATCTGTGCAAATGGCTGTTACAGGAAGTAACGCAGATCGAGTCCTGGAGAAACGCCGAACAGCCAACTGGGTGACCAAGTACACTCACGGTTACCATTAGAAAAACAGGAAAGCCGAGAGACTTGACTCTAGGGCTCTCACCCAAGCTTGCGACAAATGCGTGAATTCTCCTGTCCGTACCCAAGGCACCAGGGTGAATATCCATCCCGCAGAGGGCTCTAGTCCGTCAAAAGAACCGATTAGCCAGAGATCGAGCCGTTTGGCGCAGAGCAACGATTGCGCTTTAGATGAGCGTATTGTATCCTTATGAGCGTTTCTGGCTCGACAGGTGTAGGTGCCAAGTTCTAATAGAGTCAGCTCGTCATGGAAAATACAACGGTGGACGAAGCACATACGGTGGGAGCCAGGGGAAATAGCTCTTCCGTTCTGTCCCCATTGCATCTGATATACTGACCCTGGGTAGCCTCATACTGATAGAGATCTATCAAACGTGCAAATGATGATGAGCGTCAATAATCTTCGAAGGTAATGACGTCGCCCAGGAAACGATAATGCAGAACCCGAGACGGCTGGTGAGTGGAATTGCGAAGAGAGCTTAGTGTAAGTCGTAGAAAGTTGTGCATCGGTTGGTTTGAAGATCCGCCATGGTTGGAATAGGAGTTACCACATGACCCTTAGCAGCCTTTTAGTCTGTGGCCAAATTGCCAAAACTTCTGCTCTAAACAAAGAAGGCGTATGGCGGACATGTTGTATATCGCGAGCTGGAATGATGATCATGCCATCATCCACACAACATGCGCAAGAGTTTGTTGATGAGCCGGGCCAGCAGTCCCCCACCATGCTTCTCTCCTCCACCATATTGTGGTTGCTGTTGTTGTTGCTGAGTGTGTTGAGGTTGCCAAGCTTGCTGCTGCTGACCTGGATACGTCTGGTAGCCCTGCCAATCGCTCACATGTTGCATGTCCACGGGACTGCCATCCAGCTTGATGTATATCCTGCCGTCGTTGGACTCGGTGTGATATTGTAAGCCGAGATCCCGGCAAGTCTGTTCGACTCGAGGCTTGAGTTTTTGGACGTGATCGCGGGAATGGTTGCCCCGCCCGACCACGACGTGGAGATGTGTCTGGCCGTGACTCTGAGCATAGCGGATCCTCTGTTCCAAGATCTCTTCCGCCTCTTCGACAAACAGCCCGTGCAAGTCGATCGTGTCGGCGGCGACTCGTCCATCCGCGTTGTTTTCGCGAAAGATGAAGTCGGCCGCCTGTTTATTGTACATCTCCATTTTGGCGCCGTGCTCCTTGCCCTCTTGCGAGAGCGCATGCGCAGCCGCGCCGTCGCCATTCGCATATGCTTCTTGGGATCGCTGGAAGCACGTGGCACGTTTGGCGGCCTCCTGACGTGCGAGATTTCGTAGCCGGTCGTACTCTGCTTCGGCAGCTTGGGATTGACTATGATTGAATGCTACACGACGATCTCGTGTCAGCCAGGAACTCAGGTTCGGCGCATAGGCCAAAAGCGACATTCAGTCAAGCCGGAGATCACATACGCTTGGCTCCTACTCGGGTAGCATGCTGTGTTGACATTTCATACGACATCTTCTCGGCAATTGCGGGTTGGGCAACCACCTAAGATTGATGATGTACAGGTGAGAGACGTGTACTGCACGAGTAGAATTGGGCAAGAGACAGGAAGAAACGATAGGTGGAATTTTGTACGACCCTAAAACCGCACAAGGCTTACAGCAGCGATGCCAATGGGGGAAGATCTGATCTTTCACGATGCGCTCGGTTCGCTTACAGACGCGAATCGCTGAAGCGACGATGAAAATCGCGGAGTCGGAGAAACCAAAGATGGCGGGAGGCTTAGTCATCACTGCTTAGTCATCTGGAAGACCCGATTTGGCATTTGACTACCAGTGTAGTCACAATATCGGATACTCAGTACAAATAGGAAGAAACCAGCCCAACGACTTGGTTGATATTATGTTGCTTCCCTCTTGCTTCCCTCTGGATCTCGGTCCGATAGCGCCTCATATCTTTCGAGATCTGTCATCAACAAGCCCCCAACTTGTTCTCATAGCAATTGGCCAATTCGCGTAGAATATATCCCATCCGGGGTGTCAAACCCCATACCCAGGTATCATCGTAGAAGCCAGCCCAGTATCGTGCCAGCTTGGCTGCCAGTGAGAGTCCGGCTCCATCGTCCAGAACATCCTCCAAGTCCAACAGCAGATTTCTGATGGATTGCATCGTCTGAGTCTCGAGCTCGCTGATCGATGCAGAGTCACGACTTGATCGTATCTCAACTTCGATTGCATGCACCCATTTCGTGACCAACAGCGCTGTGACCAGGAGTCAGTTCTGTGATAGAGAAGTAGGCCAGTCGTCTGTTGTATGGACTTACCTGCCTCCCACCCTGCTAACGCGTGCCCGATCGCCCAGGTCAAGGCGGCTGTCTTCTTGATCAGCAGGGTTCCCGCCTTGTACGGTATCAGCATTCCTTCGAATGCCCGACCGACAGCTCTTGCCACGAGATTGCCTCGATTCTGCGGTAGCGCGATAAAGTCCTCAATTGAAGTCATAAATTCTTCCTGGCTTTCCTTGAGCAACACCATTGAATCGGCCGCGCTATGTCCTGTGAATGCCCGGCAATAGCTGACCCGCAACAGCGCTAGACAATTGAACAACAAAGGGGTTTCGGCTTCCGTCCACGGATAGTCGGCATCCGAGCTGGCTTGGGTGATCAGGGCCCGACACCTCGAAAGCGCGGCCTCTGTTTGGGCGAGAGTCTGGGATTTCTGGGTTTCATTGGACGGTCCAGGACTAGAGAGGTCGCCGAAAAAGTAGGATCCTTGGGTGATGTGCCAGATGTGAATGGAAATAACGTTTATCACCACGCTGATTGCAAAGGGTGACCACTCCCAGCACTCTTGCGGCACCGTCTTGACTGAATTCCCGTTCATGACCATCGACACTGCCTCTCTGACATTGAGTCGTGAGCTCTGGCCTTTTCGCATTGCCGCTTCGTGCCACTGCTCTTCGGTGAGTGCATCCCACAGGGACTGGTCGCAGGCCATTTCGATGAAACCATCAGAAACCAAGGAATATCCGGGGGGAATCCCGTAAGTCATGGTGACCAAATTGCCAAACATTATCTGACCGTACAGTAACCTATGCATTGTGTTAGTGGGGGCGATGCAATCCTCGCGCTCCCTCCGCTTACCTCTTAACACTCTCCCTTTCGACCCATTCCTGCCAACTCAGCCACCTATCTGTGCTTTTGCGCGGTTTTACGGTAGGAGCCAAGTCACGAAAATCCTAATGAGTCATTAAAACGGTGCTCCTCCAACTAACTCAATGTGCTTACCACGAGGAAGTCGCCGAGACGAATAATAGCCTTCGAAATGACTTCCGGGTCGCCGCTGAAGCAGCTGAGCATTGCAAGCAGCAACCGAGTTTGACTCCTCCACAATGATTCCGGCGTCGATTTCGGTGATTGAGGTTGTGGCCGAACCCAATCTTCCAGCAACCGTGGCTTCTTGTCGAGATGTTCACCCCGGTCATCAACTGCGGCAGCGAGGGCTTGGTCTGCTTTCAAGTACAATGAAGCCGCAATCTTTCTTTCTAATCGATAAAGAGCGCCAACTGCACATATAGCGAGAACAAGTGGCGAAGGTGTGGTTTCGAAGTCCATAGTCTGAAGGTGGAAGATGGGCAGGTGAACGTGGAAGGCATCGACGTAGGTTCGAATGCATTTTTGGAGTGCGGCTGCACTAGGCAGTCGGAATTTGTTCAATTTTTCAGCAGGGAGTCTACTCGACAGGTCCCTTAGCAGATGAATTCGCATTGCTTCTGAAAAAGTAAGTGTTGGAGGTCTGGGGTACTTCTTCGTCTGTGGAATTTGGTAGCCCGAATAGCCCTCGGAATCGGGACGATTCATGTTGAAAACCTGGGCTGGAGTCTCGTCCCATGGCCCGGTGGGCCCTTTAGCACGCGAATTTTCACGGCTGCCCGTTTCCCACGATTGATTTGAATCGTCAACTGACGGAGTCTCGTTCGCAGTCGAAATACGACTCTGCTGGAAACCGTAATCCTGCATGGAAGCCTGGCTCGAACCTGAGAAATTCTCTAGAGGGGACCAGCCATCCGTATTGCCGCCGAGCGGTGGTACTGCAAAAGCTTCAAGTTGCTTTGGAGGTAAGCCCAAGAAGGGGTCGAAGAAGTCCAGGAATTCCAGGTCGCCATCAAGGTCTGGGAGAGGCACTGAGCTTGGAAATGTCCGCATCTTCTCCAGGTCGGAAACATCGACACTAAAATCTGCCAGGTGAAGCCCCATAGAAGGCTGAGGTTCTGCAACAAGAGCAGATCCTCCACCGAAACTTGAAGATAGCATTGGTTCAGATGCGCTATCGACTGGAGTTGCCAGCCTCTGACCTTGACTCACTGGGGATTTTGGCGGCTGAACAGCACTCGATCTTGTGCATGGTTTGGCAGCTGGTCTAGAAGATGTACAGACGGAACCTCTGGGTTGGCGCCGGCGTGAATCCGAGAGATCTGGAGGCAAGTCTTTTGGCAGCACGACAGTTTCGTCCTTTCCTTTGCCTCTAGATATGGATGACTTTGCTGTGGCATTCTCTGCTAATCGTGGAGTCAGAATTATTCAACCAAGATCGGGGGTTTCCGACCGGAAGGAAGGTCTGGAGTTGTCGGTCCATCCGTATGTTGCTTCTCGATGGCCTTTGCTACTTGTTCCGGAGTGTGCAGGGTTCTCTCATGGCGAACCAGGAGATCTCTAGGGGGACGTAGTTAATAGACGCCGTCGTCGATGAGCGTTTCCAAATACCTTCGACTATACCTTCTTCGACAGACCCTGCAACCGAAAGGTTTCTCTTGAGTATCTGAAGACTTGTAAGCGTTTTCGCACCGGGTGCAGACGCGATGAGTCGAGGGACATGGCTTACGGCCTCGTTGATGTCGGATGCAGTGCTCGCTTCGCTTAAAAGCCCTCGAGCAAACACTGCACACATGTTTTCTCTTCGCGGCCGCATTCTCTTTGTCGAGCTTGGGAAATATAATGGTCGAAGTGCCGATTAGTGCCATGATGGGAACGATCCGGTGCTTCTCCGATCACCAGATAAGATGTGGGAAGAATTGGTGTTCGAAAGCTAGAATCCCAAGATTGAGGAGTTGTAATGGGCCAAATGCCACCTGATCGTTAGAACCATGGTCTTCCCACAGTCTGTCTGGGATAGCGTCCCAGAAGTTTTGAGGGTGCTATCGTGGGGCTAATTGCGGAGGGGGGAGGCCTGAAGTAAAACTTGGGGAAAGGAGGGATGGATTGACAAGGGATGGGTTAATTGGGGGAAGCTGATGGGTTGGAGGTTGTCCATCCACCATGTCCACCGTTGTCTTGACTTCGTAAACCTCGTGCGGAGAAATGGGAAATTCCAAAGGCGTCTTGTGGTTTGGCTGCGAGACACTCGACTTTTGCAAAGACGGCATCCTGGAGGTCGATATCCTACCTGGAGTCTTATATCCTGTGAGAACTCGTATTTGTGCTTGTTAAAAACCAGACACAGAAAGGCAACAGATATCTCCAAAAGAGCCGTGGCAAACCCGGAGCAGGGATTCACGCCATGCCTCGACCACGGTAGGTTTCTTCCAGCCGGACAAGTGGCTGTGAAAGGATGACTCTGCTGGAATGTGCAGCCTCAATTTATGAAGATCCAGACACAGAATAAATGAAACCAGGTAATGAAATTATCCGTGGATTCTCTTGTCTTTCAGACCCTTGTAACGGCTTGAGGCAGAACAATGATAGAAGGAAACCATGAAGTGGCAGACCAGCCCTTGACATAGACTGTCTTCGATGATAAGAGCAACGCCGCATACCAGACATGTCGTTCCAAGATGCAATTCCCATCAAGTGATGCCCTTCGTGAAGCTCACCTCAATTTGGCAATACTTTCTACCCCACATGAGGCAACAGCCTCGCGAGGCTGAAGTGGGGTACGTTTCCTCCCGAAAAGGAATTGTGTACAAGAAAGGTGATTCCGACAATATTTTATGAAAGAGTTTGCCCTGCTACATTGGAGGCATGAACTGTGAGATATGTATGGGTTTGGGTGCTCATTGCTATCCAGGTTCGCGCGGTGTAGAAAGTTTGAGTGGCGCAGGGATTTGTTTCTCTGGCTGCGTCACCTCTCGACAGGAATCTACTAAGCCATCGTCGCCAGCAATAATGCCAGGGAACGGGTTGAAAGGATCCTCTCTAAGTTGACATTTGCTAACGGCTCACCTGCAGTTGGTGCGCAGATTCCAGAAGCTGAGTTCAGGGAGCTGGCGAAAATAGAGGAGGAGCTTTGAAACGTGACCCATTCAGAGCATCAATCCTACCTATTCTGTCTTATTGACTCGGTATCTAAGTTTGTTCCCAAACTCATTGATCGTCGCGTCTGACGGAGGTTCCCTGCCGGAGCGCAAATGCGAGTAAATACCCACTTTATTATATGGAGAAAACGAGAGCCTGTCGCTGGTCTCGACTCGAAGCCCGTGAAACTTGTACGTGATACTTCTGGGGTTTCGAAGTCCGAATGACAACGCACAGATTGCTAGTATCAAGTAGCAACAGTCGGTTCCAGTCGACCATGTCACAGGCCACAATGCCGGTAGACGTTTTCGGGGAGTGGTTGGCAACAGGTTCATTCGGGCTTTCGAGATCAGAAGCGATCACATACCTGGTACTCCTAGTGCAACTGGTGGCGCCAAGATGCAGATCCTCGAGTGCCTGTTCTGGCCGAGGTGGGTTCCTCTCTGCCTTAATTGAGTCACGCCGGTCTCTCATTCTCCGTTGTGATGGTCCAAGATGGAAGGTTTTGACGGAAAAAGCAAGAGCAAAGGGTGGTTGGGCAATGTAGAGGCTGAATGTGACGGACAAAAAGGACGCCGAGTCCGGAGGCTGCGGGAGCGCCTCTGAACATGATTTGATGGTACTCTCGGGCAAATGCGTTGTGGCACTTGATCGGCAATGCAGAGCACAAAGCAACACTAAGGAGGCGGACGAATAATCGTGCTCAAAGTGGTGGAAATCGGGGAGGCAGAGTTGACTTGCCTTCCTCAGAAAGAAAGCCTGAGTGAGGGTCCACAGTGACTGTCAAAGTCTGTACGAGCAGCATCCCCGTTCCGTAAGCTGTCACTTTGCAAGTGCTTGATGTTTTGGTACGTAGTATTCACTGTGAGGGAAAAATGTCTGACGCGCCAATAGGAGAACTGCAGCTGACATGTGAAACAAGGACGCAGGATGTCGCTTGATTTGTGCATGCAGGTTATGAGCGCAGAATCCGAAGACAGGTCCAGATCGACCTCTCCGCTGGGGGTGGCCTGGTTGCTTTCCGTAAATCTGGGACTTGGGCTTGCAGACGCAGGTTTTAGCTTTGACACCCTGGCCTGATCGTCTGGCGAGCTGGCTACAAGATTCGAGGAGAATCAAATCCATTGCGTTGGAAGCAATAGTAGCAAGACGAACCTCCAAGGGAAATCAAGTTTTCTGGATGAACTTTATGTGCTGGAAGAAACATCCAAGTACCGGCTGGCTTGAGTTGGTGCTATTTAGCAGTTGTAGCGGCACAACCCCGTGCCCCGTACCTGAATTCTGACAGATCTGTGTCAAGATAAAGTTTCAGCGAGCTCGGGAACAATCCTCCCAGTGCCTGAAGGGGGCCATCACCTGATAGAGGAAGCATCTGGCTTGAGACATAGAATCACTCGTACCCAGTCGTACCAGTCTTGCCGTCAATTGACTTGCGAGAGCGGATATTTGGTTGAGGAAAGACCAGGAAGTCGCAATTTCCAGGGCTTTCATGGAACGCACTAGATTTCTTGAGAAGGGCGCTATGACCCGAAGCGACGAACAAAGGGGTGACCTAGCGACGATGATTACAACTCCTCGGTAGGGCAGACGTTATATCAGGCCAAGCTGCGCAGCGGAAGGTCCCAGCACCAACAAGGGTAGTCCTTTGTGCCCACTCTTCGTGCGTTGGGAGGTCATCCTCGCGATACAATTCTTCATCTGCAGATACGAGTAAGTGTGCTCCTCCTCGTAAACAACCCGGAAGCTCGGACGCGGCCCCTGCGCCAGCAAGACGACGGATATCCGAAAGTGGTCTGGGCGGGTGTAACCAAGTGGGCGATCCCAGTCTCGGTCGAAAGCCAACTTGAGTGAAGAGACCAGGGTGACGGAGGTAGGAGAGGGAGGTGACAAGTGGTGGGTGAGTGTGGGAGACCCCGGTTGTAGTTGGCCTCAGTGGGTTAGAGCCGAGGGCTTGAGACAACAGCGCCGCGATCCAAGGGCGATCTAGTGAAGGCATTAGAAGAGACATTGCTTGGAGCGAGATGAAGAAATACAGTACCTCCTGAGTAGGTAAGCCATTTGGCTGATGATCGCTCGATGCTGGGAGGACCCGTCCTTTTCCTAGGTACAAGTACTGCAGCTGGAGGATGCGCACCCAGCACCTTGGACCATCGAACTTTGCTGGACGCGGGCTGTGGAACCCAAATGTTAATATTTGGCAAAGCCTTTGGTTCCGTGGCAGTAGCACACAGTAGTCAGACACTGGCACTGGGGAGTTGACTAGTTGAATTTTGTGCATTGCAAAAAGCCACCCACATCAAGACTCCGTCTGTTGTAAAAAATAAAACTCTTTTCCCCTTTCTCGTCTGGGACTGTCAATGGGGACTGGAGATGGACAAGCCACTAGTGGGCACCCAATGGAGACGGTGTGGGTAAGCTTGGACAGCTAAGGGGCGCGCGATGCCGGGCGCCACTAAACATTAACTCAAGCCCGGCCGACGTCCACTACGAGTACCTATTCGTTGCAGCCCTTTGTGCTTGGGAAGGCCCAGTAGTCCCAATAACCAACCAGCTCTTAGGCGGCAAAAACAGCTGCACAGGTCAAACAACCCGCCCAAAAAGGGTCCCTGGTTAAGCCAAAGGATTGCGCCTTCGCTGTTGTGGGTGGTGCAGCTGTCCGATTATTATCTGACGAGCCTGGCATTTCCTCCTGGTGCTCCCTCACTGGCGGCTGTTCCTCCCCTCTCAAAACACCCCCCATTCTCGACCCTTACCCACTCAACCACTCCCCTAGTTCAAGTAATAACCCTAGCTGCTGCTTCTTTCCCCTACCTACGGTTTCCCTGCTTCGCTTGTCCACCCATCCTCATTGATTGCAGTCAAAACTGCGCTAACCTTCTCACCTCCTTGCACCTGATTGATCATTCTCCATTTTATCCCCGTTTTTCCAAACCATCCACTTCGATTCATCTTCACCCCCGACCACCATCATTTTTCCTCAATCCGACTTCCCCTTTGTACAATATTGTCATTTATTCTTTGTCTCGTCTGCGCGCCCTGGAGGAGTAACCTGAATCCACAGGGAGAAGGCTCCTTTCGTTCGAGATTGAGTCTCGAAGCGCATATACTTTCCCTGCCCAGCTTCGCCCAGCGAGATCGATGTGCCTGACTTCCACCCGCCGCCTCCCAAATCAGTGATCGACGTCCATTCTTCCTTGTCCTATCTTCGCCTTGCGCGCCGATCGCCTTCGGCTCTCTACCTTAGCACTCTCAGATTCCTCACTTCACAGCCTCCGTCACGTTCGTGTCACCAGCCTTCATTTTTGACAAACCTCTCATAAGCTTGAAGCGGAGGTGAGTGATCCGAGGAGGTGACGCGCAAGTACGCCTTTCTACAATCTTCGGAGGACGTTCTCAAATGCGCATCTTCTCTCGACGTTTTTGAGCACAGACGTTTACTAACTGAGTTGAACTTCAGTTGTCCCCCCAAGACCCCCGGATTCGACCTTATCACTTCGAGACTCTTTTTTGGAGATAGCCAAACATGGGGTGTGGTGCAAGCAAGGAAGATACCGCCGGAAAGGCGAGAAATGATGAGATCGATAATCAGCTGAAGAGGGACAAAATGGCCCAGCGCAATGAGATCAAGATGCTCCTACTTGGTATGCGGACTCCCTGTTCTGTTGGGTTCAGCTTTGGTCTAACCACACTTCAGGTGCCGGTGAATCTGGGAAGTCAACAATTCTGAAGCAGATGAAACTCATTCATGAGGGTGGTTATTCGCGCGACGAACGCGAATCGTTCAAGGAAATCATCTACTCCAATACCGTCCAGTCCATGCGTGTCATTTTGGAGGCCATGGAGTCTCTCGAGCTACCCCTGGACGACCAGCGCGCCGAATATCATGTCCAGACAATCTTCATGCAGCCACCACAGATAGAAGGTGACAGCCTGCCACCCGAGGTGGGCGCAGCTATCAAGGCCCTGTGGCAGGATGCTGGCGTCCAGGAATGCTTTAAACGATCAAGAGAGTATCAATTGAACGATTCGGCACGATAGTGAGTCATTGGTCCCCTCATATCCTCTTGCCACTACCTCCACTGACTTTTTTGCGCCAGTTATTTCGATTCTATTGACCGCATCGCCGCTCACGACTACCTTCCCAATGACCAAGACGTCCTGCGATCGCGAGTCAAAACAACCGGTATCACCGAGACCACCTTCATCATCCAGGACCTTACGTATCGCATGTTTGACGTGGGTGGGCAACGATCTGAGCGAAAGAAGTGGATTCACTGCTTCGAAAACGTCACCACAATTCTTTTCTTGGTGGCCATATCAGAATATGACCAGTTGCTCTTTGAAGATGAGACTGTCAACAGAATGCAAGAGGCCCTCACACTGTTCGACAGCATATGTAACTCCCGGTGGTTCATCAAGACCAGCATCATCCTGTTCTTGAATAAAATCGACAGATTCAAGGAGAAGTTGCCCGTAAGCCCGATGCAAAACTACTTCCCTGACTACGAAGGTGCGTTACAATTTCGTCAACTGAAGCATGCATCAGCTGACATTTTACACCCAGGTGGTCCTGATTACGCCGCTGCTTGTGACTATATTTTGAACCGGTTCGTGTCGCTCAACCAGGCAGAGACCAAGCAGATCTACACGCACTTTACCTGCGCCACAGATACCACACAGATAAGATTCGTGATGGGCGCGGTCAACGGTCAGCACTCTTTGATCACCCCAGATTTTGCTTTTTCTGACAGTTTCTAGATATCATCATCCAAGAGAACCTTCGAATGTGTGGTCTCATATGATGATCATTGGCATCCCTATGGCGTTTTCTCGTTACTGCTTCGATTTGCCCACGACTTGCATATACCACCGGCGTTACTAGGGGGGAAACGGCTCTACCAGTTCTTTTGATCAAAGTATGGCAAAGAATCGCCACTTCGACACTTCCCGCCAAAAGTGCAATTAACTTCGAATTCCACATTCTTTTTCTTCGGAGATGAGCAAATCCTCTTGCCCCATCCGGCGCCAGCCAAAGATGACGGAGTTCTCGGCGATCGAGCTACTTGGTTCTTCTTTCGCTGTCTTTCAGCAGAGCGGCCTCCTCGCAGGTCGCATGCATCCTATTCCTGTACTCATGAACAATGTACGGAGGACCTTTCAAGGCGCCAAAGCAAGCGACTCTTTTTCCCCTTTTCCAAGTTGAAGATTTTCTTTTTCTCTTTTTTTCGGGGGTAGCGACGGACGGACGACGAAAGGATATTGAGATTAAAGTGGAGTGGCTATGAAGAGGAAGGTGATGCAGGAGTTGCTTGAACTAGACCTTCGGACCCAAGAGTCCGGTCATTGTATATCACTCCGTTCCGAAAGAAGACATAGGCAAGCAGACGTGAATGACTGTAAATCTCTCAGAAATGGATTGGATTGGATATGCTTGAATCTTGCAGGCATTGTTACATGCCATCATCTCCTTTCGACGGTTCATTGCGGTGGGTGATTGACTGCTCATTTTCACTTTTTTGGTTCGACGTGGACGGACGGGGAGAAACTTGTGGTATTGACGAGCGGCAGCACTCGCGGGTCTCTACGATCCTTACATCTCCTTCACCCACAGAGAGCCTGGTGGCATCGGAAAAAACAATCAGCGTCCCAATACGAAGCACAGTTCCGTTCACCGAAAGTGCCCTGATGATTCTCAGAGGGTAGCCTTGTAAGGCCCAGGTAGGAGGCACTCGCTTGAACAAACGGTCGAATCGACATCACTTGCGGGCGAACCAGCCATCACGCATAAAGAAAAGGGGCTTTTTATCACAGGATGTATCATTCGGCGAAGTACGGAGAGTGTCGGACTCTAATCTATATACGTGCTATACATGGATGGATATTGATGCCGGTCCCATACTAGTGTCTCCCGTGATGAGGGGGAAAAGCAAGTCTGTCTGCCAGCCTGTCAGTTCCCGTGCGGCACAACGCTCTCTTCTATCGCTCCCAACGCGGCCCTTTGCCTGTCTCGGCGTGCGATGAGGAACCACGACGTGAGGATCGAGAGGATGGACACGACGAGAATGCACAGGCAGATGACATAGGATCTGTGGTACGTCGGCCCAAACACGGTCGAGTACACGTGCGGGCCGACGATGCCACTCCACTGGGCGCAGGCGTTGGTCAACCCGATCCCGATCCCGGCGGCGACGGTGCCTTCGAGCGCCCGGATACGCTCGGGCCAGATGACCGGGTAGGCCGAGCCAGCGCACGAGACGGCCACGATCAGCGCAATGTACTTGACAACTGGGCTGTGGACGGTGACCAGGATGATGTAGCAGACGATGGTGGTGCTTTCGACTGTGGGACAAGCGACAGGTTAGTGCTCGAACGGAAACTAGGGAGGGAAAGGAGAGAGAGTTCATCTCTGTCTGCACGTACTTGCAACGGCGCAGGTCCATGGCCGGATGTATTTCCGATGGATCAGGTTACCGGCGGTGTTGAGGAACAAGAAGCAGCAGACGTAGGGTGGCTGTTTGGAAGGGTTGGTCAGCAAGTTGTATACCTTCAGCAGGAAAAGGGGAAAGGGGGACATTTCTCCTTACAATGTTCATCAGTTGCGAGTTTGCCGTCCCAGTGAAGCCGAGCTGGTAGATCACGGTAGGCAGGGCGTACGAGATACCAAAGCCACCGATACCGTGAGCAATCCAGTACAGCCCAAAGGTGTAGACGGTAGGGTCTTTGAAGAGCTGTTTCAGCGTCTCCCAATCCCAGTTGTGGCGTTTGCCCGACGGCGCCGTGTCCGCCAGACGACGCTCGATGAACAGCCGCTCCTTCTCGTTCAGCATGCGTGCCGTGTGGGGATAGTCGGGCAGTCCCCACAGAGCGACAAAGGCGAGGATGATGGCCGGGAGTCCTTCGAGCAGGAAGAGCCATCTCCAGCCCGGCAGGCCTCCGAGGCCGTCCATGAAGCTAATGGCGTAGGCCAACAGGCCGCTCAATGCGCTGGAGAGCTGGCCCACCGAGTAGAAGAAGGCGATGCGCCACGGCATCTCGGTCGGCCGGTACCAGAAGTCCATGTGGTACAGCACGGCCGGGTAGAACCCTGCCTCAGCCATGCCGATGGCGAAGCGGGCACACATCATGCCCGGGAAGTTTTGCACGGCAGCCACCGAACAGGCACAGATGCCCCAGCTCAGGATCAGCACGAACATCCATATCCGCGGACGGAAGGTCTTGAGGAGCACGGTGTTGGTCGGCTCAAAGACCATGTAGCTGTAGGAGAAAATGGACAGGGTCCATGCCCACTGAGAGGGGTCGAAGCCGAGCTGCTTCTTGATGCCCGTGCCATGTTCGAGGTTGATGATGGCGGCGTTGGAATAGTTGGACGAGTCGATGACTCGGAAGATGTAGACCAGCGAGTAGAACCCGACGAGCCAGAAGTCGACCTTACGCAGGACCTTCTTTTCGAAAGCCTCGTCGCCTTCTTCGAACACAACGTCCCTCTCACTCGGAGTCGGTGATTCGGCAACGATGTGGGTGAACGTGTCACCCAGGGTTTTCTCCGCTGCCATTCTCCCGAATTCGAGCGATGAAAAAAGAGATAGAGACAAGACCGTTTGTCTGGCCTCTGTCCATTCCGCAGATCACACATCCAAGGACGACCTTATAAATAAGGAGCTCGGGGCGAACCTTACCAAAGCTTTTCGCGTAGACCCGTCTTGTTTGCTGTCCATCATCACGACATGAGCATCTCGGAAGACGTCAACAATCCGTCGGGCCTCGTCCCATAACTGCTGTAACGTTGTCCACTGCGGTACCTCAGGCGTCCTATACGCGCTGTTGACACAGCGATTGGCGGTGTATTTCACCACGATAAGGGGTATGGCGACATACCTCTTGGATATAAGTCGCCGGAAGCTTAGGCGTTGCTTGAGATAGTCAAGGCGGACATTCCCTTGTGGGTACAGCGGAAGAGAAAGCTTCCCCTCACACCTTTAAGCAAAATCGATGTGTAGTTATTCATCTGTTTGATGGGGATACACAGGGTATCACGAGGTTGATGTCGGAGAAGGGAGACAGCACGTCGCCTTAGTACAAAAGCACGCCATCTGCATATATCCATAGTTAGTAATTGGGTGTAGAGTAATACATCAGGACTTCATACCGAAGAGGGATGGGAGAAAACACAACGACAAACCCCGCAATCCTCTAGCCAGGTATATGTCTGGTGACATTCCCTGTCCTTTCGGTCAAGTACTCCGTAGAGGACATCAGTATCTGTTGCTTCGCTTGACCAAACCCTGCATATTGTCCTAGAAATTAGCACATCAGGCTGAATATTGAGGGAGATGGCTCCGTCAGCAATTGCAGAACCGGCCACTCAAGCCGATGTTTCTAAGCATGTCCTTGTGAAACCATGGGTCCGACCGTCAGAGACGACGGAGAAGCTCGATTGGGCTCCCCTGACGACCATTGACCTGTCGCGCTTCGATGAGCCCGGTGGCAAGCAAGAACTTGCGAAGCAGCTCTATGACGCCCTCACTAGAGTCGGGTTCTGGGTCGTGACCAACACTGGCATCGACGACAAGAAGGTCCTTCGCCAGTTCAGCATTGGTAATACGTTCTTCAAGCAGCCGTTGGAGGAGAAACGTTTTTTCCCCTGCAACTTTGCCGAAGGCGAGTACTTTGGATATCGCGAGAACTCGCGATGGATTGGTGACACTGGTGTAAAAGACAACATTGAAATGGTAAGTAACCCAACCCAGGTGCGGGATCGAACCTGAACTTACTGTGTGACAGCTCAATATTCCCAAAGACATCCCGGCCCTGGCTGATGTCCCCAAGCACCCAATCACGCAGGAATACTGGGAGGAGATCCGCAGTTTCCATCGTGAACTCTGGGATAAAGTTGCCCGCAAGCTTTTTGTCCTGATGTCGATCATCCTTGAACTGCCAGAAAACTACCTGGTAGACGCTCACGCTTATGATGAGCTATCGGATGATCACCTCCGGTATATGATCTATAACGTTAGAACCCAGGAGGAATGGGACAAGGCCCAGGCTTACTCCAAGGGCGGCCATACCGACTTTGGCAGCTTGACGTTGCTGTTCTCGCAGCATATTGCTGGGCTGCAGATTCGAACTCCGGAAGGAGAGTGGAAATGGGTTAAACCGGTCGAAGGAGGCATTACCTGTAACGCCGCCGATACCCTGACTTTCCTGACCAAAGGTGAGAGAGCCCGGTAGAACTCGTCTCTGAAAGGAAATATCAACTAACTTTATGTGACAGGCTTCATCAAGTCGACCGTCCACCGTGTTGTTACACCTCCCAAGGATCAGCTGAATACGCCTCGTCTCGGACTGCTGTATTTCAGTCGCCCAGGTGACAAGACACCCATGAAGCCGGTGCCTTCTCCTCTTCTGGATCGCCTCGGCCTTCTCACTGAAGAGGACAAGGATCCCAACCGACCTGTTCCAACGGGTACGGAGTATGTTCGAGCGCGGGTCAAGGATGTCCACGATAAAACCGTCATTCACAAGCGGGAGGGAACCGCGTTTGAATTCAAGGGCTTGAAGGTGCAGAACTATTATGAATAGTCATGCTCACATAGACCATACATCATTGTCGATTGCAGCAGATTCTGAGTGCCAATGGCATTGCCTAGAACAGAGCAACCCGATTTGACAATTGCGAGTCTTTCCTGTTGCCACGCAAGGCTGCATAAGTGGTGGAAACAGGTATAAGAGGCGATCAGTCAGCAAGTGCCCAGGATTAATGCAAGAAGCGAGTGGGATGTGCTCTGTGGGGTTGATCCCCGGTCAAGATGAATTATCACGTTATGTACCTGGGGAGAATGGGATACTCGGGTCGACGAGTAGCACAACGAGTGGGGGATCTTTCATTAGCGAGGCTGCTTACTCCAAACCGAGGTGACCTAAAGAGGTATGGGGTATCACGTGACTAGTGTTCGCGCGCAGTGCTGGCAGTTGCCAAGAAGCTAGTGACGAACCAACCGGAAAAAGAAAATTCGTTTCTCTTTGTTCTACCTCCGAGATCCGAGCTCCGGCCCCCTCGCCAACGTTGTTTATAATTTTTCCCGTTCACTTCTCACATTCGCCTCAGCCTGCGAGCCGGGCTTGAGGTCGGTCGCTGAGTGCAGAATTTAATGATTGGGTTGCCGTTGCATCATCTATGAGATCACTCTTGCCGGTACCCTTTCCTGGCCGTTCCTCAATTGTTGTTTGTGTGCTCCCAACTTGGTCCGGTGACTCCCGCATTCTACCCGAAAGGCTGGGCTTGTCCTCTGCGCCGATATTTCCATTGCTCCAGGTTTCTTGTCTAGATTACTATTTTTTCTTAAGCGCATCTTTCCTCGTTTCTTTCATTCCATCTCGTGACCTTTTCTTTCCCTGCTGACCAATACCATCTTGGTCTCGTGTGCTACTTATCACCCAAAGCCTGCAGGATCCTCGTGGCAATCCAACCCTCACGATTTTCTGTTCTCCAACTTGGACGAGTCAACAAGGCTATCCTGCAAGGCATTGACCCGCCGAGCAGCAGATCCAACAGCCTTGCGCCCTGCGAGTAATTACTCTCCGGTCATTCACCCAAGCGTCCTCCCCAGTCACAATGCTTCCTCCGATCCCTTGTGTCGAAGACTATGGCATCTCGCCAGTGCGGGGCTTCCTCCCGTCAGAGCTGCCGCTGCAGTGTCTGTCGCATCCTGTCTATGATCGCTGGGAGCGGATCATCAACAACTTCCAATCATTGTTACTGTCAAAAAGATTAAGAGCAGTCATCGATAAATTACCAGTCATCCCCGCAGTCCACCTCGAGACCGACACCGAGTGGCGCAGAGCATACAGTGTTTTGACCTTTTTGGCACATGGATACATCTGGGGTGGGGACAAACCATTAGAGGCAAGTCGATACACAGCGTCGTGGAATAAGAAAATGCTGACTGGCTTAAATAGCGACTGCCACCATCGATCACCTACCCTCTTCTACAAGTCTCCGAGTACCTTGAACTCCCTCCCGTCGCCACTTACGCCGGGCTGGTTCTATGGAATTGGAAGCCACTTTTCCTTTCCGACAATCTTGCGTTGGAAAATCTGTCCACTTTGATCACCTTTACAGGTTCGCTGGACGAACAATGGTTTTATTTGGTCAGCGTGGCTATGGAGGCAAAAGGTGGCCCCTCAATACCCCTCTTGCTGAAGGCGATGCAAGCCGCTCGAGACAACGATGTGGAAACAGTTACAAAGTGCCTCCAGTCCGTTGCTCAAACGCTCGATGAGCTGGGCACGCTGCTGGTGAGGATGTACGACAGCTGCGATCCACACGTTTTCTATCACCGCATAAGACCCTTTTTGGCCGGAAGTAAAAACATGAAAGATGCCGGACTACCCCGCGGCGTATATTACGATGATGGGAGCAGGCAGTCAACGTGGCGGCAGTACGGTGGAGGCTCCAACGCGCAAAGTAGCCTGATCCAATTCTTCGACATCGTACTTGGGGTCGAGCACAGGCCTACCGGGTCGAAAAAGGACGAGACCTCAGAATCAGAGGCCGAGCCAGGCGCCGCCCCCAAGCCCCGAAATAACTTCATCCACGAAATGAGACAGTATATGCCTGGCCCTCACCGAAGGTTCCTTCAAGCGGTGGAAGGAGCGGCAAATATCCGAGATTTTGTCGAGTACAACAAATCGAATCAACAGTTGACAGTGTCATATGATGCCTGTCTCGCCATGCTTCGATCTCTTCGAGACAAGCACATCCAGATGGTTTCGAGGTACATTATTGTCAAGAGCCGAGAATCGAGGAGCATGTCGAGGACGCGGAGAGAGAGCAGCCCTGATGAAATCCCTCGGGGCGGGACAGGAATAGCCTCGATTCGCTATGGCCGGCCTGAAGAAGCAGGTTCGACGCAGAAGAAGAAGAAAATGCGCGGGACTGGTGGCACGGCGTTGATCCCCTTTTTGAAGCAGGCGAGGGACGAGACTGGCGAGCCAGCAATTGATGCCTGGGCCCGCAAACTGCTCATGGGAGGTCGCCGCACGGAAGCTGACGCCGAGATTGCATTCGAGGACAGGATCACTCGTGCCGAGAATCTGGACGCTGATGAACCGCAGATTGTGGGGATGGCGGGTGCTTGGGATCTGGAGGATGCGGGAGGCGGTCTTTGCGCGTATTGATGTGCGGGTTGCACTAGTATTGCAGGGGCTGTGTATACAGATTATGGCATCCCCGTGCACCACAGAAACGGTCCTGATTTCGGAGGCACTTTGTCGACACGACGCGAGAGAAACAGACGCATCACTGCATGAAGGTCTCAAGGGATATGTATGAAAAAGGGGTTGCACACGTGATCTCAGGCACGTGATGCAGTATGTAGTCCGAAGATCTGCCGGATTGACTTCACTCCAAACTCCATCTCAGACTCAAGTTCATTCTCAATTGCCTCTTGATATGTGAATGTCCATGAAATGTCAGACAGCATCTTCCACAATGAACGTGAGCCTGTTCAGAGTCGTTCGACGTGATTCTTGTATAACTCTTTTGTCGGACACCCGAATTCTGATGATAATCCCTCCCCCGCCACGCGTTCCTGGCGTGATACTCTTTCCAAAGCAAGACAAACAAAGGCCGATTCTTCCTGGAGAGAAAGAGAATTTGAGAAGCTTCACGGCGATGAAAAGCCCTCCATCTCGCGTTTTTTCGCAATGCAGGGTTGTAGGATTTCGGAGGACTGGCAAGGTGGGTTGAAGATAACATGCCCGCGATGGCCGACTCATCAAGTCAGACTGTGGGATCGTGGTGTGTGCCTGCTTCGGTTGTCCCGGATGTAATGCAAAACAAGATGAAGATGTCTTCAAGTTGAGCTGGTTCGACATACTGCATTGATTGCAGGTCAAATCGAACGATGCTCGACAACATACATACGACCCTTGGCTCGCTGGTCTTGGCTGAAGTCGATATTCATATTCACCCAAATCTTCACAATAAACGCGGTGTGAGGAGGCTGGTCATGTCTCAATTCACTGTCAGCATCATCCCTGCTGGAAGAGGCTGGGTGTGAAAACAGGTCTGGCAGAATGGCTCAATAGGTGGGTTTGTTATTGTCCTGCAGCAGATGTGATGTGATGTGATGGTTCTGCCACACCTCGCAAACCGTGACCATGGTCAGGTGAGAGCATTTTGTTTGATTCTGTTTTCGATCGTCGCTCTTCTCACCGTCCTTGACCGTTCCTCCCTCATTCTCAATCTTTTCATCTTCAAACTCTCATCCATTACCCCAGTTTTCCTCTGTATCGTTAGCCTGTACTATCCCTTGATCTCTGCGTATGGTTAGCCTACAAACAGTCTCATCCCCGGTCACGTGCACATTGCACCTTCGAAGATGGATCTCGGGCAATTTGACAACTCCGACCAGTTCAGTTTTGACCCTCCAGCAACTACTCCATCGAGTACAAGGCTAGAGTCAACCTTTTATATACACTCAAACGGCATGGACACAGCAAATGGGTCAGCTGGAAATGCTGCAAACGGTCATCCATATCTCACCGACATGGCCGACCCGTTTGTAGCCGGTGATCCGTCACAGCTGTATCAATCTGCGATGGACATTGCCCCTGACAATGTGAATGATGTGACGAACGGCACACTGGAGGATGTCTTTGGAAGCCTGGTTCCTGATGCAGATCCGGCCACCGTCTTTGGTCAGTCGGACGATGATGAGTTCGCAATGTTGTTGCAAGCGTACATCGAAAGAGGTCCAAGCCCTACTCAAGGTGGCGACGAAGCTTGGTCCAATATGGCCGCAACTTCAGACCTTATCAACGAGCCGAGTGGGAAAGCAGGAGCCAGCACAGCCTCTCATGCTGTCGCTGCTGATGCAACGGGCATCCTCAGCACACCCAAAACCAATGTGTCTGCCGCACCTGCTACTTCACCTGCCACGCCTGGCTCCGCTTCTCAAAAGCTGATTGAGGCGATGTCCAATTCTCCGATTGAGATACCAAGGACAGCAGAGTTTGCCGATTTTCATCCTCGCAGCCCCTCTCTCAAGAAGGAATCAGAAAACGTGAAGAGGCGCAGTGGTGGAAATGCTCTTACAAACACGGAGGCAATTTCACGGTCTTCGCCCCCTCAGCAGAATACACCGGCAACCCAGAAACTGGGCAGTCCTTTCAAAATGCCTGGGTTTCCTGCTTCCGCATCAGCGAAACAGATTCCAGGCGACAATGTCTCGATGGGATCTCTTTACTCTCCGAGTCCAGCACCTGGCCAACCCCTTCCAATGGGCAGCGTGTCGACTTGTATGCCCGCTCTTCCAGGTTACTCGTCACTCACAAACACCCAGATGCAGCTCATGGCTTATCAAAGAAGCCGCACCGTATCTACAAATTACACGGCCGCACCAAATACACCAAATGTGAAGAATGAGTTATTGAGCAGCGGTGGCGGTAGCAGCAGCTTCCTCGACTACGGCTCCTCGTCCGCCGAGCAACCATCAGCCAAGCGTGCCCGTATGGACATATTCGGTTCGCACCAGGCCTTCCAACACACACCACGAACAACAAAGTCAATGGGATTGACTTTGGCAGAACATTTCAACGACGATATCGTAAGGGACTTCAAATGGCTCGAGCGAGACCGTACCGATCCGTCGCCACCACCATCCACGGTAGCCCGCTATACCGGGTTCGAGTTCCCGGTCCCTTTGCCCAGTGGTACAATGGTGGCGATTGAGAATGAGGCAGAAGAAGATTTTGTGGTTGGGAAAAAGCGCAAGGCCAGGCACATGAGCCAAGATGGAATTGAAACCAACAACACTCAGGGTCCGTCTACAGTTGGCAGCTTTGTTAATGCCCAGGCTGAAAGCGCATACCTTGGTATGTTTCAGTTGCCAGACCAGGATCAACCAATGCTGGGCATGCAAACTCAACATCAAATGCCTGACCAAGCCCAGCTTCAAGCTCATCCGCACACCCAAGCTTGTGGTCAAATTCAACATCACAGCAAGCCGCAGCTGCACATGCATGGGCAGACCCAGTTTCATGGTCAACTCCAGCAGTCACTGTCGCACTCCCGTGCATCAAACTCACAACAACAGCCACCGCAACAGGCACAAGGCCGACGAGCAAGTCTGCATCGCCGAGCCGACAGACAACAGCAATTGTTAGGATACAGCCCAAATGCGGCCCGAGAGCGAGTACCAGACACTCCGACTCCCGCCTCGCGACGCCGCTCCACACATTCGCGAGCTGGCCCGAAAGCGTCCCTCAGTTCTCCTCGCTCTGGCACCCCGCGCAAAAATACTCAGACTTCTAATGGTCGAGCCTCACAGACTCCCAAAAACAAGTCGGCACGGAAAAAGTCTTGTTCACAATCTTCGACCAAGACACCAGCATATGACACCCCAGCCGCACTGCGATCACATCTACCGACACCGCAGCAGCCTATTTCGACTGGGTCTTGTCCCAACACCATATCCGAGACTCTCGCGGAGACCAATCGTCGCACAGAAGAGGAGCTTCGTTCTCTCGGCGCACCAGTGGTGGATTATGACCCCAACATGAATTGGGACAATATGGCAGATGCACCTGCAGGCACGCTGTTTGGAGATATCGGCCTCCTTGACGCTGGTCACATGACGTTCAGTGAAATGATGGGTATGGACATGTTTCTGCCTGCGGCAATGGACACTTGTATGCCTCTCGGCGGGAGTGAAAATGCCGCGGGACTTGAGAGCACGCTCTTGAACACAGCCGTCAGCACGAGTGGCTACCCAGAAGGGTTCGTGATGCCCGACAGTGGCAGCCATGACACGGCGACAGACACAAACATGATCACCATGGGCGACGGATCTTTTGAGATGGGAACAGCTGTGTCTGCCACTGGCACTGCCGGTCCGGGCGTTTCATGCGACTGGACAAATGGATTCGAGGAGAACAAAGACTTTGATCCTATGGATTTCGGATTATAATGCAGTGCAACGTACACGCTTGCATGGAGATTGTGATGTGGCAGAGATCTGCATCTCGTTGGGGCTCTCTTTTCGTGTCGCTTGTGGGACATGGTATGGAGACATTGCGTGATATGGCGTGGTAGGATGAAGAAACAAGGGGCAGAGGTCTCGGGCCGGAACGAAAAGAAATCGGGTAAGAGTCCAATCGTGAGGCGAAGACAAACACCAACACGAATCAAGCAGCAGGCGACATAAGAATGTCTTGAGCTAACCACGACTTTTATCGCAAAGGACAGACGATGGGTTCGACACAGGGGTCGGGGTGACAGCAGCCAAAGGGGGATCCGCGTCCGCAGCTTTTGGCAGATCACAGATGGAGACAGCCTGACATGGAGGTGCAAGTCGGTCAGAGGGGCAGGCGGACAGAAAGACAGGCAGATAGACGGATGGGTTTGTCTTTCTCTCTTTCTTTCGAGCCAAGAACGCATTACCGGTTGCTGCTGAATTGGAAATTACACAGTGCAAGGGACTCCGGCGGCCGGATTGGCAGAAAGGGAGTAGTGGAGTAGTACAGTTGGTGTAGGATCTGTGGCTGGCACTGGCGATGTGATGATGACGACGACGGTGGCGGCGGAGGTCATAGAGAAAGACAGGCTGAGCAGCCGCACACGGCAACGAGGATGGTGACTTGGTAGCAGCAAGTATCCAAGGAACAAGGCAACAACCAAGGCTGGACATGAAAGAGACCTCAATGCTGATCGCGCCATGGACACGACCTTGCCCAGGCTAAAACATCCAATACGAAATGGAATACATAAACATGACGAGCCCAAAGCATGTACATTCCCCCAGTATATATGTAACCTACAGGTAGGATACCCAGCCAAACATACCGGATAGGTATACCAGGTAAGCTAAAGATCCCTCGTACACGGGTCCTGTGTCTGACAGCGACAGCCTGTGAGTCCTCGTCCTCGTAGACGCCACCAGCGTTTGGACATGCGGTTTTACGAGTCATTAAAAAGTTGCGTGGTCTTCTTGAGTTCTCTATCATTTTGAGTGCTCAGGTAGTTGGTTGTCAAAAGACGAACCGCGGTAGATTCATCTCAGCTCAACAGAGCACGATATTGTCCCAAGATTCTGTTCCCGTCACTGTTTCTCCGTTCATGATGCCATGGACATAGCAGTCTCCGACGACCGCATATGTTTCAGCATCTCCCATGTTTTCGAAGCCAGGATCCGATGGCAGCAGCTTGGACGGTCTCAAGACAAGCGGCGTGCTGCAGCCCCGCAGCACCGCAATACGATCACCTCGTTGCGCTTGACGGACGACCGCACCCAGTCTCTCATTTTTCATTACAGCCAAGCGGCGACGTTTCATGGTGTTACCCACTTGACGAAGCGCTTTCTTGATCGTTTGTGACTTTGACGTCTTGGTTTCGGCAGAAGCATTCACGAGTGGTGTGGCATGGCCGAAAAAGCTATCGAGAGCATGTCCACAGACGTCAAAGTCTCGGCTAGCACGATGCAGCAGGCGCAGAAATGTGGTCAAGTCTTGCTTTTCATCGGAGGTACACCAGCCTTCCGATATGATGCCGGCTGCAACGTCAGGGATCTCGTCCTCGTCGGTGATCTGTGGCCAATGGAATTCCAGTATTTGAGCATATTCTTCAGCAGCGGGCGAATCGAAGTCGCCGTTAGCACTCCCACCAACAAGAGTCTTCCAGAGTGTCACCTTGAGCTCTGACATGTCTCCTGGAGAGCAAGTTGACAGCGGAATCGATTCTTCGATCTCCTCAGAAGTTACTGGCACTAGTGGCCATAAAGGCGGTGTCAGATGGTCAATGACATCGATGACAAGACCTTGACAGTGTAGAAATCGTCCGTCGGCAGAAAAGTTTGGCACCGTGTCAAGGTCCCCACCTGCATTTACAATGCCTGGGGTTCCCAGAGCATGTGACATATTCTTGATGAGCAGGTCTGGAGTCCAAGTGGGATATTTGATGTGTGTGGCATCAAGCCTGGAATTTTGCAGAAGATCCAGCCGCTTCGTCCCTCGGATAGTGGATCTCGCAAGGTCTGTGTACACTTCGTGTGCTGTCTTGTCGAGATCGGGTGTAATGAGCGATGTCACTTGTGGTGGCAGCAACCCAAGAATTCCATACACTTTGTCACGAGCATCTTGTTGGAGGGATCCTCGACATATGTCCAGCAAACGAAGGATGTTGCAATCTCTACCTTTTCTCAGACAGTTGTCGATACCCCGGAGATATATTAGTCTCGAGCAGACGGAGAGGGTATTGTGTCGGAGATCGCCGTAATAGCTGTTCCCTTCGTCGAGGGACAAAGCAAGTTGGCGATGAGCTGTAGAAGCGTTATTGACGATCACGGCCGCTAGCCGCCACATGGCATGTAGAGGCGCCGAGTCGTTGCCACAGAGCAGGGCAGTCTCTGGGCCTCCCAAAATCAACTCTTGGACAACCCACATTCGCCGCCAGTATTCTCTCTCACAGAAGAATGCGAGTGCTGCCCATACCTCGGGGCTCATGGAGCGAATATCTTCGTACAGTTCCTCATCAGATTTGGAGTCGGCTCCAATCTGTTCAAGTTTGACCATAGCTAGCCCATCCCTGTCAAGGGCAGGACCAATCCAAGCCACAACCTCGTAAGCTGTTGAGAAGATGGTTGCCATGTTCTTCAACTCCCTTTGCACTTCATCCTTGTTCTGTTGGTCAAGACAAAGGAAGTCGTTCCAGACTTTCAATCCGCCGCTAGCGATGGCCGGATACTTACTCAGGGCTGTGAGCCCTTGGACGAGATTCAGCGACACTTGGATCACTCGACCGTTGACCGAAACCCGACGAAACAAACTTTTCTCGCCCCATGTATGAGACATGGCCACATAATCACCCCATCGAAATCGAGCAGCGTATGCTCCCTGTGTTGGATATTTAGAGCTGGGGCTCGAGCCGCGAGAGCCACTGAACATACACGACGCGATGATTTCCAATCCTGTAATTTCTTTGCAGCTGAACATTCGCTTTCAATTTGAGCTTCGAACGCAGTGTATTCCTCAGTGTACGCGTCTAATGAATACACATCGACAGAGCAAGAGAATGCGACAGTGTTCGCGGCCTCCGAAGTAGTCTCGGGAGATACAATTGGGGTGAATTGGATCAGCCTGATCTCTCGTATATTTGGGTTCAGCGGTTTGTACGGAGGTGGATCTTGAGTCCGGGTCGATGCATCCTTGTCCTCCATCAGAACGACCTTTGAAAGTTGAAGCTGTGTCTCCGAGACGACTTTGATCCAAACCAGCCTATTTTGTTTGGCTTCGAAAAGATAGAACAACGGAGAAAAGTGGCAGTTGAGATGGTTCTCGACATTTTTGATCGCTTAGCAGCATCAGGCAGCAGGTGCGAAAGTGCTGTCCATTGGGCTGAGGAGTAGTGTTTGAAAGTGGCGCAGTTCGGGCGTTGTCGCCTGGTCTTTTGCTGCCAAGGCTGTTGTATATATGGCGAGGCTGAGCGAGGCTGAACAACCTGCCCCGAATGACTACCGAGTAGCTAGACAGCCACCCAACAGCTCCATAATGGATCCTCTCATGGAGAGTACAGAGAAATTTTAACAATCATGTCCTCATTTTCATCATTCTTTCTACCGATCCGGATTCTATGAGGGAACATAATAGGCAGCAGATGTGCAGTCTATAGGAAAGGTGCCGATCATATCTGGAGGATAGAGATAAGCCATCGCAACCAATCTTCTTCTGTCCAAATGTATCTTGACCCTGGTGACTTCTCGGTGTCTAGGATATTTTCGCTTTACCAGCATGGGCCAGCCCAGTCGATGGCAAGGCGCCTTGGTTATCGTCCGTAAGCACCTGCTTCAAGGTCCAGTCCCATTCCCCTGCCCACCTTGTTCACCATCCACCGTCGCTTAAACTCTTCCCTAGCCAGTTCTCTGGTCTTCTTTGCCCAGATGTCGCTCCCAACGCGTCCCCGCACGAAGCCTTCTTGAAGAGACAGGATTGCGGCTTCAATGCCCCGTTCCTCGCACGCAGCATCGTATAGCTGCTGCGCGACTATGGTCGGGGCCGTGAGCATCTCATCCACGTGCGGAATGTCGTTCTTGGATGCGCGGGTGTGCGCTGACGATATCGTTTGATCGGCCTTGGTCAGAGAGGCCTGAAGAACGGAAATATTGCTAGATACTGTCGCATGTAACGCCTTCAGGTTATTCAATTCGCTGCTTAAAGTGCTCATAGTTGTCTGCATAGCAGCATACTGCGAAGCCAACGGCGCCAATGCCGAGTTGTTCTGGGATATCTGTTGGTGGAGAGACGTTGTGACCAAGTGAGACAGATGCGTCAACAGAGCTTCCTTTTCTGGATTGACCGGTATAGGAGGGGCTGGAATGTTGTCGGCCGACTGGGGATTGGGTGCCGGCAGCGGGATATCAAAGGGCGAGTCGAGAAGGTTGGGTGTCGCTGCCTGTTTCGCAACAGCCGGTTGAGGAGCTGGTTGATATTGTTGATGTGGTGTTGGATAAGGTTGGTGCGGTATCGATTGTACATGTGGCACTGGATACTGTTGCGAGAAAGGTGGCCCAGGGGGTTGACCATAGGGAAGTGATGGTGTTGGTGTTTGCATCTGTCCATACTGATCTGTGGGCGGTGGTCTGACGCGATCGGGGAGTTGGCCTAGACCTTGACTAGGTGGAGGATGGTGCTGCGCTGGCAGATATTGCTGCGGTTGACCCGGCAGAGGCGGCTGAGGAGGGTATGAAGATGGCGCGGATTCGTACGCAGCTTGTGGATGTTGCTGCTGCTGGTAGGGAGGTTGAGGAGACATAGACTGTCGAAGGCCACTGGACCGTTGAGGAACGAAATTCGCACCACTGGCTGGTCGTTGGATGTTGCCACTTCCGTGTGGTTGTTGCGCCCTTTGGTCAGGCCCTTGCGCGTGAGGTGGCAGAGGAGGTGGAGCATCGTAGCGCCCAGGTCGTGAAGTCGCGGGAACCCCTGGGCTCGTTGAATCGGGAGTTTGGACGCCAGAGTGTGCAGGTTGTTTGGGCGGAGGAGGTGGAGGGGCGGGTGCGCCTGATTGCTGCGCAAGCGGACGAGGGCTTGATCCTGGGACATTTGAAGCCGGCAGTGGTTGTATCTCCCTCGGTAAAGGCGGCACTGGTGGAGGGTTTGGCAGTACTGGTCTCTGTTGCTGAAGTGGTGACCTGGACATAACTGGTGGTTCTTTGGCAAAAATGTCGGACAAGATGGACATCAAATCGAGTATGTTCGACCTCTATACGCAGCATTCCGTCAGCCAGATCAAAGCTGTCTCAGAAGTCCTTGCTCCCTCCCCAGTTCTTCTGTTGTCTCGATTCTGAACCTACCTCCCAATGTTCCCTCCAATGCGCCAGGTATGGATGATATATTCTCCCATCTCCGCCGACATGTTGACCAGGCCGAATCATCATTTCTTCCGTCGGAGTGACATAGCACATGGGCGCCTCGTAAGGGTAGGCATGCGGTACCCATAACGCTATAGGAAACCGATATGTATTTCCTCTAAAGTTGACGGGGATGGTGCCCTTGAACTGTAAGAGGAGCGCGGGCGTTCCATTCTCAAATGCTGGGCGCCATGTCTATCAATATCATCCTCCTTTTCTAGGCACAAGCGACGTACTGTAAACATCTGTCCGAGGAGCAAAGCTCGGATTGCGGGCGAGGACGTGGGCAAGGTCTGAGTACGTTCGATTCGGGTCGTGATATTCCTGTCTGCGCTTAGCCAAGTAGACTCGAACGGATAAGCAATGGTGATCTCGTACACGTTTCAATACATCGTAAAGCCAATTGAGTGTCTTCTGGGGCACGCCTGCCATTGACGTAGCAAACCAGTCGAGAATGTTTCCTGACAGTTTGGATGGCGAATACGGTGCGATTCTGGTATTGGGACCTGGTCGTCCTGCTATTGGCCAAGACCTCGACAGCGAGATTACATAATGCGGGGGTCAGAGAAGAAATGCTTCATGTCGAGCATGATACATAGACCACTGTAGACTGAAACTGGATTTGGGGGTATCATAAAGCTAAGACTAATCATACAAAGGCGTCATTAGGAACGCTCGTGCGTGCGCACCTTCCTGGCATATCCCATCGCCCCATCAGTCGTCTGCTGCAGCATCCGTATCGGTAACTGCTGTCAGTTCAATCTATTTCTGCTGAGCGGCGGCTTGCTTGTCAAGATCCAACTCGACCCCGCGCTGTCTGGTCTTTCCTTCATCGTGAATCTCGTTGTATTTGGCTTGCTCGGAGCGGTCACCAGTCAAGGACGCCACGGCACTACCGACAGCTCCTTGGGTACGATCGCTGATGCCCTTTCCGAGGTCACTCAGTTGACCCTTAGCCTCTTTCCCTTGGCCCTGCAAATTCTGTTCGCGACCTTGTTGCTTCAGATCCTCGCTGCCAACGAGATTGCCAATGGTTTCCTTGGCACTACCAACAGTCTGATCCCATTGGCCTTGAGTACGTTCGGAATTGTCTTTGGCAGGAGCACCCGTAGAGCTGATGGTGAAGGGGCCTGCCTTGGCGGCGGTGTGGGAAAGGTCAGACTCGGCGGCACCTTTATTCTTATACTCCTCGGCTTTGGCCTGAAATATCGTGTAAGCAGACGGGCTTGCATCGACAAGACGATGACAAAAGACTCACCTTGTCGCCAGTGCTACCAGTCACAGCGGCAATACCAGATTGAACGTAGCCAGTGGCAGTGTCCACAACGGACTTGAGGGAAGAGGTGTTGTCGCTGGAAGACATATTGAAGACTGTAAGTTGTTCTGGTGTTGGGTGATTGTATCAATAAGAGTGGCTGTTGAATAGCGGTTTGGTGTGAGATGGAGAGTTGGTCGGATGAAAGAAGAATGAACCGGGATCAGAGCACAATTTATAGGCAACCCCTCGGGACCTGCAGTCTGTTTGCCTCGATGGTGAACCTTGCTTCAGCAGGCACGACACTGAGTGCAGCGCAGTTGGAGGAGGCGCGAGAGGCCATGTGCTTTGTGCCAAGGTGGCTCTGTGGCCCGCCATCGACGTCATCGGCGAACGTTGGGTGGAGCCGAAGATCAAGATGCGCATTTGCACTTCACAAACACGCAATCCCATCTCACCATCTGCGGCCACCCATCACCACTCTGGAATGGTGCCCTCCACACCTGCCCTATCTCGATGTTTGATTACTCCGATTTCATCCAAGGTTCACGAAGATTCCCCCGTGACAAGGAATTGCTCCCTCTTCTTATTGGTGTGTTCGGTGTTTTCCGCAGGCATTGCAGGCATGAAGATCGTCAGGCACTTGCTGCTGCGGCAAGAAATCTCTGAACTGGCTTCGTCGAAGTTGTCGTCATTTTGCGTGTATGTATGGTTGGGCATGTGCAACAGATTCATCGCTGCTATTGCTCATCCAAACCTCAACTTGGGACACACAAACACTAGCAGAAACGCCACCACCCACATCGCAAAGATCATGCCGTACAGCTTCAGTCGTCCAAACCACCCTTCTTCCTCGCTCATGCGTTTCAGAAATGCCATGTTCTTGCTCGCGGCCTCCATCCCGCTTAGACTGACATCTAGTCCTTCAATTGCCCGTCCTAGAATGCCCTTGTCTTGTTCCAGAGAGAACTGAAGCTTCCTCTGCTCTTGCTTGAGCTGGGCTGCCATGTTTACCAGAGAGGTTGTAATGTCTTCATGCACACGCGAAGAATCCAACAGTGATCGCTCTGTCCCAGCCAGCTTTGAGACTCCGCTAGCTTGTGCCTCAGATTTGCTCGTATTGTCTTGTCCCTTGACTCGTCGCCGCAGACTCGAAGGGCCAAGTAGTTCTTCTCTCGTGTCCTTCTCCCTTTGTGCAAGTCCCCCTGGGTGTTCCTCCTCGACACTTTTGACGGGTTTTCCTTCGAGCAGCGGACCATCCTGCGCCCCCTCCTTGGTCGGTTGACCCTCGGCCGCCGACGTATGTGACCGCGTCTGCACATGCGCCTGCAGAAAGTCGTAGAGGGATTCCCCTCCGTCTTCGACAATGGGCGGCTTCCACTCATCCGGGCCCATCATCTCAACCTCCCTCCCAATCTCCTCGATACGACCCCTCAATTTCTTGATGACCGCTCTCTTCTCCGCCAAATCTTTAATGGCCTCGTATTTTGTCCTCTGTACACGAATCGCCTGTGCCTTTCGCTCTAGCTGGAGAAGAAGTGTGCGGGCGCCCTCGATATTGTGGAGCCATTTCGTGCGATGGTATGGCAAGGGGGACCACAATTCGGCTTGAACTTGCTTTTGTAGCGGCGTCAGTTCGCTGGCGTCGGAGGAAGGAGAAGGCGTGAGGAGGATCAATTGTTGGAATCGTGTGAGCGTGCGATGGAGGTTGAGATAGCTGACTTCGTGACGGAAGGGTCGGCTTTGGGCATTGATGTCTGTAGAAGCATTATCGCGCCTTTGGCCCGCACCGAAGGGGAGTGCGACCGGTCGAAGTGCCGTGGTCAGAGACATGGAGATGCGGCGATGTAGACGGGTCAATGTTATGGTATTGGTCGCCTGCGAGTAACGACGAGGTCAAGATAGCAGACAACAGGCCTTGGTCGACCTAGTATGTACCGAGTGATCCTCCCTGGTTTCCCCAGATTTGGAGTAACCGTGTTCTGTTCGGAAATCCCGCCGGCGGCAGTCCAAGTCCTCCGTGCGCTGTCCCTTTTTGGTACGCCACCGCAAGATTGATATCTTAACAAGAGACGCTATCAGTCGCCGAGAAGCTCACAAAGGTACAATACACCAATTTTGAACGTGAGGCGAATTATTTAGCAGAAAATTTAATTGAGATGTCCGAGTTGATTAGGTAAGTCGGACCACCTTGTAATGCGCCAACCGTGTAACGCGTCACCGTGGAACGCGCCATCCATTACCCACTACCTTTCATTCCATTCATTCGTACGTACCCAATTACTCTCCTTTTCTTCTGTAGTTATAGAATCATGGCCTCCGAGAACGAGCGAATCCTTCAAGACGCGTTAGACGCGTATCAACGTAGCGACTATCCCTCAATTCGCGCAACGGCGACTGCGTTCGGTGTCAGTCGAGACACTCTCGGACGACGATTAAAAGGAGGGCGTACACGAAAAGAAGCAAGAGAAGAGCAACAAACACTATCCCCCGTATAAGAGAACCTTCTTATACGATGGATTATCGACCTAGATATCGCCGGCGCTCCACCCTCTTTCGCTTAAGTTCGCGAGTTCGCAGGGCTTATTTCTCAGTCCTTAGGAGGAGACTCTTCAATTAGTGTTAATTAGATTAATCGCTTCTTAAATCGTCATCCTGACGTACGATTAAAGGTAGGGAGGAAGATTGAATATCTTCATACCGAGAATACTTCCCCTAAAGCCCTTTAAGCCTTTTTTGATCACTTTTTGGCGGTCGTTACTCGATATTCTATTCGTACGACAAATATCTGGAATTTTGACGAATATGGTCTTAGAATGGGAGTCTGTACGAATCAACGAGTGATCGGACGAAGTACTATAAAGCGTTCATATATTAAAAGTCCAGAAAATCGCGATTGGGTTACTATTATCGAAGCCTGTTCTGCGGATGGTCGTACGATTGATCCATTAATCCTTTTTAAAGGAAAAGATCTTTAGTCTACTTAGTTTCCACTCAATACTCCTTCGAATTGGCACTTTCGGTGTACAGAGAACGCATTTACTTCAAATCAAGTCGGACTCAGTTAGTTACGAGAGATCTTCCTTCCACAGACTTAGACGAATGATACCGTACGACTTCTTCTTTACGATAACGCCAGCAGTCATATTTCGATCGATTTTATGTACGAATACTTTATCAATAATGTTCAGTTAGTCTATATGCCTTTACATTCATCGCATATCCTTCAACCTCTTGATGTTGGCGTCTTTTCAGTTTTAAAGCGACTATATAGAAAAGAGATCGCTAATTTATCAAGATACAACGAAACGCAACCCGTATAACGCCGTTAATTCATTGAATACTATACAAAAGTAAGAGAACAGGTTCTTATACCTCGATATATCGAAACTAGCTGGAAAGGAACTGGATTATATCCGTACGACCCAAGGAAAGTTCTTCAATCATCGCAGGTCATACAACGTACGGATTAATTAACGATATCACCACAGTCACCGCAAATCAAGAAGAGAAAACTCTCTACCAGCGAGTGTATAGCTACACCTTTAAGCGGACGACAATTTCGGACTCAAGCGTACGAAGCCCTTCAAGATATACCTATTCAAAGAGATACT